>NW_010119165.1:0-24170 GCF_000699245.1 Pterocles gutturalis | reverse complement strand
ACATTATATATATATACATATATATATATATAGTCAAGGGTTTCTCAAAAGTGGCAATTCTGGGGGATAGTGACAACAATCACAGATGCGGACAGCTGCTGCCCTTGCTTTTGAAGTTCGGGGGCTATGGAGAATGTACATATTCGGCTCATTTTTATAGGTGTGGAGTCGAATTCTTAATTTCAGTCCAAATGCGCAGCTCACACAATCCTATCTTAGGAACGCTCTTTCTTTGACACAAACAAAGAACTGCGAGTTAATCCTTCAAAATATTCCAAAACAAAGGGCAGACCTGAACAGATTCAAGGCCAAAATGGTTTTCCCAGATGCTTTTTCAAATTTGGAAGAAAGAAGAATATAAATTGCTTTAATATTTGATAAACCCATCACCTGATGGGAAGCTACTCTCCTGTAATGAATCCACAAACTCTGATTTACCATATATCCCTTAAGGCTACTGTAGAAATATTTTCTATGATGTTTTCTTAGAACACGAATTAAGGTTATATGAGTCATAGCTATCATTCCTAAGATGTCAGAGAGCTGATCAAAAAATAGACAATGCTAAATACCAATGCAAATAGCACCGTGGTCCACTGAAAAAGCTGCCACATTTTTGTTTCTAATTTAACCAGTAATTTTATCTAGCTACCGGCGTGTCTTTCCAAACTTGTCCTCTCACAAACCATATTGTGCAAGGCCTACATACTAAATAACTTTTCCACAGATAGCTTTTCATAGCTTTTAGGGTTCTATCAGAAACAAACCTGAACAATAGAGATACCAAAATATGGCTGCAGTTACTACAGAATGACTCATTGAATCTATCTATATCTATACCTTAAATTTTTCCTTTCCGCGTTCCAAAGATTTCTGTCCTCATCCATTTTGCAAGAAGATGCACCCATCTGCAAAGCATCCAGTGCTAAAAACTTTTCTTCATACAGTAGTTAAGTTCTATTTACGTTAAACACATTTTACTAATTTTCACTTTCCTTCTGTAGAAACCTTGATAAGGAAAAACCTTCTCCTTGAATATTCAATCATTCAAATTAATGGGCATTTTAGTGGATTGTTGTTTTTTTCCCCCATGAGTACTGGCAGATCAAAAGTTCACAGAAGTGTTCTGGTGCAATTTGTAGATCAACTGCGCAGAACAGCGTGCCTCGCTACATTTCTAGCGGGTTACAATTGAAATGCTACATTTTCATTTTCGACTGACAATGAAAAACACCAAGTAATATTCTAAGGCCAAAAATTATTGCTGGAACTTATGAGAAGGCCATTTCCTAACAGCTTTGTTCCTTGAATACTGTCTTATCAAAAGTGCCCAGGATTTTATTGAAGTGAACTGTTCTAATGAAAAAGAGCATTTGATGAACAGGCATGGCTACAAACTCCATTCCACTCCCCTTCTTTCCAGTTGGTTTCATCAGTAAAATAACCAGAAGCACCCAAGTGATCACAGATGAAAATATCCAAGTAAGATTTCTTTAGGATGACTTGGGATTTTTCCTTTGCTTTTTTTTTTTTTTTTTTAACATTGTTGGAATTTTTTTTTTTCCAGAAATACTGAGCCTAGTGCAGAATACACACAAGTCTTGTATGTCCTCAAACTATCTGCTCCAATATTTTAGAGTTCTTAAGAAATAACATTTTAATACCAAATTCTGATGTTCCATATGTTGGAAGTGAGCTTACCAATTATTACTGTTTTATTAGATTTGGTTGCCTCTTTGATCTCTTGTAACACTGTGCACACAACATATTTTTCTCCGATGCAGATGCTCAGAGTTTCACCCTGCTAATATAGTTGTAGTCCTATTACTTGGAATTTCTGTACTTTTGATCTCACTGGTAGAGACAGAGACATAATTACAGTAACAGATCAGGCTGCCTGCCAGTATCAATGGTAAATAACACTGAATGACTCATAGTTTCACAGTTATAACGTGGTTTACACATTTTGGTATGCAGCTGCCCAACAGACTCAGCCAGAATGTATACACAAGTGCCTTTGCTTTCAGGGCTTTTTTTTTTTTTTGTTTTTTTGTTGTTTTTTTTTTTTGGTGGAGTAGGGGATCTTTGACTTAAGCAGCATTGGCCCTTCCTCTGGCAAAGAAATGAAATGAAGACAGGAAAGACTCTATAACAAAATGAGTTTCCTTTTCAAAAAATAACAAATATTTTTGAAAAAGTCATCCAGTTGAGAAGCAAATTCGGGCTCAGTGTGGATGGGTGTGATTCCCTAGCATCAATAATTCCAGGTCTGGCTTGAGCAGACTGGGGTTCAGCCTTCAACTTGTCCATCAGCAGAGGGATGAGGACCCCTTGTTCTTCCATGCCCACCCCCAGCACACGTGTGGGGAAGCACAGTGTGGGGCTGTGGGGGTCCTGAGGGGACACAGCCTGCTTCCAGAGCGAGCCCTTTGGTGTTGGCTGTTTGTTTTAACCACCACTGCATGCTTGCTGCTATAGTGCTTTTCAAGACTGCCTTTGTGCCTTTCTGCAGAGCTCCTTGAACATGAGCCCTTCTGGAAATGGTTCTCAGATGACAGACTAAAGAAAAATCCATAGGATACGTGTTGACACGCAAGTGCAGTATATATGCAGTTCATAGCCCTCGCTGTGGGAATGGCCAGCTCTCTCTGCTTTCTGGACTTGCTTTCCCCTTCTCCTTAAGCATCTGTTGTTCACTCAGTGTAGCTTAAACACCAATAAGAAACAATCCAGGACTTTTGTTAAGTCCTTTTCAAAACTAAACTATTCCATCAACTCCTAAAGAAAGTGAACACGAGTGTCTGAACTCCCTGAAAGTAAACTGCAGCAAGATGAAACATTAAACCAAAAAATTTCAGAATTCATGTAACTGGTGTTTATAATATTCATTTCAATGATACTGTCAATTAGATATTATTATGATCTCTACAGTGAGATGCTATCTCTGCTTTTTCCAAAGCACCAAAAAAGCACACACTAATGCAGTTCAAGGAACTCCAAGTTTATGACCAGCAACAACTGCAGCGTAACATGCAAAGATAACTCAAATCTCATGCTTCAGGGTGTAAGAGAGATCACTGTGAGGGTCAGGAAGGACCTTTTTTTCTGATACATAAGTCTGCATAATAAGCTAGATATACTGTGAGGGTGGGAAGAAGCTGTCATGTTCCAAAGCGATAGGTACAGGCCACCTGATACAGAAGAGAAGTTTTGTGGAGCAATTGAAACATTTGGTATTTCCCTGTGAGATTTACCGCACACCTGTGTGGTCCCACAGGCACATGTTCACATTCTGTGCTGTGACATATAGCTAATGTATTTCACACCATTAGGAGGATTATTAAACCTTCTCTATGGCATCTGAATGAGGGTATAATCACATATATATATATATGCATATACATTATAAAGTGCACGTACATAGCAGGGGGTTGGAACTAGACGATCTCTAAGGTCCTTTCCAACCCAAACCATTCTATGGTTCTATGATATTAAACACACACAGGTGTAGGTAAGCATTACAGAAAGTTTGCTGAAGCCACCTAATAGGTAGGTTACATTTTGTGATACATCTTACATCCCCATTTCACTGCACTTTTCATTTTGCTGATAGCCAGTAATGACCAGGTTAATTAAACGGGTCCAAAACCCTGGGTGCTTGCCGGAGGGCAGCAGCATAGCAAGAGCCTGCCCTTGCTGGCACCGCTCTGCTCCTCGCTGGCCCACGCTGCTTCCTACACAACGGCGGCAGGAAAGGGAGAAGTTTTCCTTCCAAGGGATTCAAAAGCACAATAAGATATTTACTGTATTTATCGCGGAGATCAAACCCACACACAGATGTCACATTTCTTGAATTCCATCAGTAGATCAGACAAGCAGTCTCTGGAAAGAGGACACTGCAGCCAGAAAGTTCAGAGCGTGCGGGCGTTGGAGGGCCATTCCCGCTCCGGTTTCTGTCGTGCACCCTGAGCCTTTGTTGTCTCTGCAATGCTGATAAATCAATCCATCAAAAAATTTCCTCAGTGAAACTCAATCAAGAAAGGTCATGTCAGCGGGAGAGGAACAGATTAAATTAGCATCAAATTAGACATGGAAAGTGAGTTCTGTCAAAATCATCACAGCGCTCAGCACAATTAGAATATGTTAATTATGCATTTCATTAAGGTAGTGCTCTTTGAATGCGAGATGAAATGTCAGTGGTGTAGGCATCCGAAAAAAGGAAGATTGCCAGGCACAACTTTCTCTAGACAATGTGTGACACCTTCATTAACATCAAGAATCACAAGTCTGTCTTGACTTTTTTGTAAAGTATTAAACCGTTAACTGTTTGCTGGCACTCGGAGGAGGGAGAGCCATCCGCATCCCCCTCTCACTCGGCTCCACCACCAGCTTTCTTGCCCTGTCAGGAGCCCTGGGGACTGTCATGTGTGTCCAGTGGGTGCTGCAAAGGTAGTTGCAATTTAATGAAGCCCTTGCTGGATGTGCTGAGGATAATGCAGCTGCCCTATGGATACAGCTCGGGTGGGGGTGCCGCGGTGGCTCAGCTACTGTAAGGGGGAGGGGATAAGATCAGGAAAGGAGGAGAAAGGGTAGAACAATTTTATTTTGCTTCTGGTTGCAAGATATAATCAACCTAAAAGGGAGAGCAAGAGAGAGAAGACGACGAGGAAAAAAAAAAAAAGCAGAGAGATTTGCAAACCTATATTTGACAAACCCTAATTTGGGAAATTATTTTGTATATCAAACATCTTTGATTCCTAATGATGAGCTGTTTTTCAAAGGGAAAAATGATCCCTGGTGAGCTTGGGAGGGAACTGTAGCTTCATAAAATACTACTTAGGCTTTATTAGATGCACTATTAGATATTAGGTTCAGGGAGGATTAAGAAAAATCACATACTTTCTAGAAACATAAGAAAACCTGCCAACTTCTGGTGGCTTGGGCTGAGCCTCCTGTGCTCTCTCGGGGCCCGTGGGGAGGGGGACAGAGTTACAGACAGTCAAGTTTTCTAATGACCACCTCACTTGTGTTTCCTTGCCTAAAATGAGGATAGCAAAGCCAATAGTTTTGAAATTGTGCCCGTTTGCTCTGAAAGGAAGAGGCAGTGGCTGCAGAGCTCTTCAGCACTCGGGCAGTTGTTTAAGGTCAGCCACGGGGCACCGAGAAGTTACCGTCCTCTGGCGCACCTCAGCTCCACAACCCAGCAAGCTCGTGCTGTCCTACTGCCATGGATAGCAATAGGGACAAGAAAGGGACTGCCCAGCACAAAAGAATTCTGCAAGCTCTGTATCAATACCCAATACTTCAGTTTTACATCACTTTGGAAAGTAAAAAAAAAACCAAAACAAAACAAACCTCACTTTGAAAGAGCAAATTTACCTTCTGGCAGCTGTTACGTTTCTTTTTGTTCTATACAAGCATGTGGCGGAAATCACCGTGTTGTGATATTTTCCAGTTACAGAACAATACCTTCAGTCTAATGCAATATGCAGCCTAAAATACTGTTCAACAGAAAAGTGTGCTCTGTGAAATAATTTTTGTCTACATAAAGATGCTGTGCACACGGTGTGTGGTACACATGGTGCAAACATGAACGTTTATTGATACAGATGCAAAACAAGAAGTTTTGTGCATACCTGAGAACTTGTAGAAACCATCACACATTGTACGTGAACATTTCCTTGTCTAACCTGTCCCTTGGCTATTTCTCTTCCTGGCTACAAGCTTCAGTTTACTGATGGTATTTACAACACCAGAGGACTGAGAAAGGGGTCACTGTGAGTAAGAAAAAATTCAGCGTATTTTTAATGAGCTTCTCTTTGGTTTATTGTAGCTTTTGTAAATCCTGCTGGAGAATTCGAAGTTGCCAGATCTCCTCCCCAAAGATACATACTGTAGCTTCCAATGCCCTCAGGACTCCATTTCAATATAACAGGTTCCAATACAGTCAAAAAATGCCAGCGAGTGAGTAGGAACCAGAGTCTACTTCAGCACACTTGGCTGGCCTTACGGCTTTCTGAAATCTGTTTTTACTGGAGCTAGAAAAAAGAGATTTTTATCATTTGAAAGAAAAACTCAAGTCCCAGAGCAAACAAGCTTTAAGATGATGTTAGTTCTGCTCGCTAGCTCAGAGACAGGAGCACTAAAGATGAACTGACAGGGGGTTTAGTCCTCAAACACGCAGCGTGTGCGTGCAGAGCCCGCGTGGGAGAGCCCTGCCTCAGCTCCTGAGCCGGGGCACCGATACCCAGCTTGAGATTGCAAATGGGAAATGACTTCAGTGTAACGAATCTGTTACATCACCAGCGACCTGAGGCGCACACGGCTACGGTATGTACAGGTGATGCCTCTGCTTGCTGAGCTCACCGAACCACCCAGCACTTGGGCTATCCTGCTGCGACCTCGCCGCATCCCGCCTTGCCCACCAGCACTTTTATATTTGTCAAAAACCCAAAGAATATTCATGGCACAAGACAGAAAATTGACTCTGCCCTAATGACAGCTACCTGGTAATAGCATCTCTCAATTTTCTTTATGCGACTGGGCTTAACAGTTTAATAATTACAGGCCAAATCTAGTTATGACACAGTTTCATTGAAGACAGTGATATGACTTCTGGAATAAATGTGATCTAAGTAGAGCTATGCACGTTTCATTCAGTGCCCAAATTATTATCATTATCATCCATTTTGGGCTGACTCAAAAAGAAAAAAAGTTAAGCTCATGAAAATGAAACAGTATCCACTTTGATTTCTACGAATTGTCCTGTTTGTCCTGAAATTTAGTGTGCAGATTTAGCTTATAATGTAAGCTAAATTTAAAAAATAGCGAGAAACTTTTCTTCAGAATGAGAATTTACTGTTAATTCCAGAAAACATCATAATTAAGTACCTTGACAGAATACTTTCTGGGGTCTGTACACTACCAGTCTCCAAAATTTTCACTCATCCTTGGCTTAACACTTCTTTGGTAGTAACAGGGACCTGATCATATGCTCTGTCTCATCATTTATGTGTCACTGTGACTGCTGGGGTTATAGGGCTGTAAATTAACATAACTGAATGGTGGATCAAGCTCATTTATTTCTACTTTCCTTCATGATAGGAGGAAAAATATAAAGCTAAAATAAGTTTCAACCAGGATCCCTCAAAAATTGGTTTTCCACCTTTAATGCACACAGGAATCAGAGGTCCTTTCTGATGAAAATATGGAATTAAACCCAAACCTGCCACTTCTTCTGATGAAGGATGGTATGTCAATGGAGAGTTTTTGCAAGCAAGAGGTGGCCCATTTTGTCCATCACATGATTTCCGTGAAAGACAAAAAGCTAAATCTATATCCACAGGTGCCTCACTTGGAGGCTTTAAGTAGGTAGCAGTAAACCGCAGAGCATTTGCTTTGTACAGCTTAATTTATTTTATTCCCAACCTGGGAAAACAAGTTTGAAAGCCAGACAATATGGAAAATACTAAAGGAGATAAGTGAAAGGTATCGTTATTAGCTTTTCTTAGGAGATGTTTTGTTGCATGAACAATTTACCACCATACAGTTACAAACGTTCATACCTCTTCCAGTTAACCTAGAGATTAATTTGGAAGATTTAATTGTTGCTGATAGACATTTTTTCCCCTCATTTTTTTAATCTCTGAAAAAAAAAAATTTGTATTTGTAAAAACACATATGAAATGCCACAAGTTTAATGTTTTGTTTCATATTACAAGCTTTCATTTCACAGTGATTTTAACAACTATATTTTTTTTTTCTTCCAAAACTACATTGAATCCATACTGCCAAACAGAAATTGAAAACCAGAAATCTCCAGTAATGTTATTACATGAAAATATTTGTTTGGGCTGAAACTGTGCATTCAAACAGAAAACAAAACAAAAACAATTTTCTAAAACCAATTTCAGATAAATATTAACTTGGCTGATTCAAAATAGTGTCTCAAATTTGATTTCTATTAGGGAGAAGCTTCTTTAATTTGTGTGTCCCTGGCAGAAAAATATTATCTCTTATCCTAAAAGCCACTACAAAGCATCGTACAAAAGGAAGAGAGACTTGCCCCCTGCTCTTTGGATTTTACAATCTGGTTATATGTGACACACATGACAGAGAGAGATGCCACTGCATGAGTTAGAGGGAGAGATGCGAAGTGTTTAGAAGATCCAGAGAGAGATTTACATGTATAAACAGTTATTTTAAGAAAACATCTCATTCATTTACGCAACTGTGGCAGTCCTCTTTAAATTCAGTAAACTGCTCACTCCTATGGTGAAATATGACAGAAGAATTTAAATCAGAACAAACATAATTGGTTAATCAGAGTTTAAGGAAAATCCTCTGCTTCTTAATAAGACCCAGGCTGCTGATTGCCAGAGCATAAGCACCGCGGGGTGGGCGGGTGAGAAATGCACCTGCAGGAACAGCAGCACCGCAAAATGCAACTGCTGCCACACTCAGAGGCAAAACCACCCTGGAAATTGCAAATTGGTATCCAGTGAGTGACCTGAACACAGTTCTTATCTCAAAGAGCTCATAATTTAGTGTAATGACAACCTCCGCGGTGGGCAAACAGCAGGGGTCAGTGGGCAACAGCCCGAGTGGAGATGTTGGCATAAATATTTTTTGGGTAAGGATTTGAGGAGCGTCAGGTGACTGATGAATGCTGTGGACCCACTGCCACTCTCAAATGCACAGGGGAAGCTGATAAAAAGCAGAAACAACCGACAGGTTTCTAGTATGGCAGAGGTACCATGACTGAAGATGTCCCAGAATATAGCATGGTACTGAGAACAAACGTTGATGTTAAATCCAGTTGGCAAACAGAGCCACAGACAACATTTAGCAGTTGCACCCAAATGGAGTCATCAAAACCATTGTCTTAAAATTGGTAAGCCAGGCCTTTGTTCAGCCAGCGTCCACTCTCTGCTGTGTTTTCCTTTATCAATGCAACTGCAGTAATCATGGATGCAGCAGGCAAAGGATGTATTTACAGGGAAGGAAGTCTCTTAAGTCGCTTTGTTAAATGCAAGACTTGGAGCCGATCTCGTTTCAGACCTTGGCCGCTCTGAGTCAGAACAGACCGGAGCCGAGTTCAGGAGAACAATTACATCCCCGGCGCTTTCATGCTGCACTTATCACATGTCTCTCTACTCACAAAAGCCTCGTCTTCTCACAACAACACTGGAGCAAATTGCTATGCCTTTGTTGCCAGGCAAGCTCTCCTCACTATTCTGTCCCTTGCCAGTCTCCCCGTCCCCGCTCTGCTGGTGTATTAGGATGTACTCTGAAATCAAGAGCAACTTCTCTCAAAGCCAATCCACAAATAGCCCAGAGTTCACGGGACTCCGAACCGCTGCAGGTGCTTGTTTCTTTGAGCCATGTTTCTGTTTGGATACACAAAGGAGGTTTTAAAGTTTCTCATGCAGCTATTCAATCCTCTCCATGAGGAGAACATTCTTGTTAATGAATTATTTTGTCAATCCCTTCTCTTACAGAAGTGCTGGCAAGGTTCAGACACTGATGCAGGACACTGGAGCTGACTGATTTTTTTCTTCTTTGAAAACATTTTTTTTCCCCTTTTGCAGTGGAAATTAGATTTTTATCTAAGGCAACCTCTCAGTAGAAAGGTATTTGTTTGCTGTAGCAGTTTTTTACTTTTCATCAAAAGGCCCCAAACAGTCAAATTGCAAAAGTCTGGTGTTGAGAAAAAAAAATACTCTGAGAAATACAACGTTCTCATTGCAATTTGTAATGAAAGCTTTTCTTTAAAATGACCACAGAAATTAAAATGATTTTCAAATTAATGAAACAAATAATGCTCAACACACAGTAGAAAAAGTACCCAGCTACCTGACAAGACAGTAAATACCAATACATTCACTTCCTGAGCTAGTTTAAAGCTAAGAAAAGAGCTTTATACAGATTGAAACCATACAGGATTACGTGGTTGTCTAGTTGAACAAGCCACCTAATCTCATCCATTAATATCCTTACATGAAACAAACACACTAATTAATGTCGACATAAATGAGCTGCGTTGCTTTGTCATGCACAAACATGCAAACGTCCCTTCAGACACACACGCATATGTAAGTACACAAAATATACCAGTTCTAAACTGTGTTTTAGCAATAAAATTTCCTTATAATCTAGCTTGATTTTATATATATGCTTCAAAAGGGCCGTTAATCCTGTTTTGAAGAAAAGAAAGACACTCAGGAGTGCACTTGAGAAACTGTTGTGAGCTTCCATCACCTTCACAACTAGGAACTGGGTCTTATTTTAACATAATGTCATTATTTTACTGCTAAATTTGGTCAACATAAATATCCAGCTAAACATGCTTTCTCAGCTAGACTAAGAAGCTGGATCTCACGTAGGAATGCCTACACACAGCAATCAAAGCATCTCGCCATATTTTTGATAAGCTGAATATGTCAAGTTCTTTAAACTTCATAGCACAAGGCTGGATTTCCAGCCTCCAGGTCATTTTTGCTGACCTCCTCCAACTTGTCTTTAGAATATTCCCACATCTTCTTGAAATATGGACATTTCACACTATGACCCAATTAAAGCCACATATGAGAATAAAACCTGCTCCTTTTATTTGCTTTATTTAAATTTGTTTTATTTTTTGTTCGTTTAGTTAATTTATTATGTTTTATTTACACAGAAGAGTTTTTTTCCCCATAGCCCTGCACTATGAACTTAGTTGAGGTGACTGCTTATCTATGTATCTACTCCAAGACAGAAGTAGATATAACCCATAGCTATGATCTATATTCTTTGCTCCTGCAGGATTTTCTTTATATCTGACTGTATTAGAATGAATTCTGTTGGACTGAAACGCCTTAACCTGCAGATTGATTTTGCTGCTACGTAGCAACTTTTTCTCCTTGCTATTCACTGCTCCATCAAGTCCCGTGTCGCCTCACAACCTTTTCCAAATGTATTTTACATCATTGTGGGGGTACAATCGGTACAAATATTAATGGTCAATACAATTTAGGAAGAGGAAGCATTTCATCGGCATCTCCTATTAACAATACACTGAGATATCCACTGGAGAGCCAGTATTTAAACATCTAACACATGTTTAAATACCTAATGAAGCACAACATCAGGTGGACTAAGTCAAATGCCCTGGAGAAATCCAGGTATATTATATCGTCCCAGTTACTTTTCTCAAGTAGATATGTAATCCTGTTGAGCAGACAGTATGTTTATTTGACAAGATTGATATGCCTTGAAACCCTGCTGGCTGTCATTAATTGTATTTTACCCTCTAATTCTTTGCTAATAGAGTTCTGGGTTAATCATTATGTTTTACTTGGAATCAAGACCAGACTAAGTGGTCTGTTGTTCCCTGAGTCATCCCTATAACCTCTGTAAAACACAGGTTACAGGTTGATAATCTCTAAGGGACATTTATGATCCTTACAAGAATGATTTCATGTAGTAAAACATTAAAAGTGAAATCCTGGTCCTACTGAAGTAGACAGTGAAACTCTGATTGGCTTCACTAGTGAAGAAAAGATTTCATTGAAAAGCAAAAACTGGAAAGCTAAAAAAAAAATAACAAAATATGAAAGCTAAGTTTAGCTTAATACTAAAAAAGAACAGTAAATGGCAAGTGTTATCTGCCTCAAGATCTTTCCAGCTGTGAAATAAAATGTCAAAATTTTAGAGGAAAGCAGAAAAATATAGTTGAAAATCCAATTTCTAATAGAAAAATGCTTTACATGGGAAATTTTCAATCAGAAAAATTTATACCAGTGTCTCTAACCACCGTTAGTGCAATTCTTGTTTGAATAGTTTTGCAGTTATCTAAGTGTACCCCATATAGAAACAGCGATCTGTAGAGATGAGGTTTACACCAGATGGGGGTCATAATTACCAAATGAATTGATTCCCTCTCTAATTTCTCAGCAGCATTTTAATCTACCTACAGGTAATTTCCAAGGTAAGTAAATTATGTGATTGATACAGGAATATTACCTGATCAGGAAGTGAGGGAGAGGCAGTTTATCTGACTAAGAGGTAGTTGGCTTCAAAATGATCTTAATTTTGTAGAAATCCATCCTACAGGCTTGTTTTGTATGTTTAACACTTAACTCCTTAATACCCACAAGGTATTTGATACCCTATAGCTCTGGGTCTTACAAATCCAGAACTGTAGCCTTGTTTCCCTAGAGTTTTTGATACATGGGTAGTGTCTGTCATCGGATAAAACTCAACCATAACAGCCATCACAGGCTCGCTGAGTCAGAATAGAGGGTAATTTGGAGCAAACAAGAAAAAGTGCTTATTTTTAATACTAGTCTGCATACACAAAATGGAAAAAAGGAGGCTGAAGTGGTTACTTAAGAGAAATTAAAACAGTTTGAATGATAGTTCTAAACACGTTACACGCTTGAGTGTCCGGCTTTCTTAATTTTGTGCCGTATGTTCTTGAACTGCTGGAGCAGCAAACTGGAGGAAGATACATGTCACCTATAGAAATTTGCTTAAAGACATATATATAAACATACATCTACATACATGCTTATATCTATATGCACATGCACACATGGTTTTGGTTGAGGATTTTTGCTAGATATCACCAGGATAACCTTCAAAAAGTCTCTGCAGAAAAACATCTGCACTTGCTATTCCAGCTACAGTCAGACACCTGAGAGAGCATAAATTCCCCTGAATAGATGTATTGTTTTAACATTTATTTCTTCACCTTCTCAAAATGCCTGCTCATCTGAATTTACAATTCACCAGCAGCCGTGCTGTATTGTGTGTGTGTGCATGGTTCTCCTTCACTACACTAGAGCAGATTAGTGCTCATTCGCCTCTTTTCCTTGCTTCTCTTCAGATCGTTACACATGACAAAACAACTGTCCTAATTACAGCAAGTGTTCCCAGCTCTGTCACCGTGACAATTACTGCAATGAGGGCTCAATATCTGCAGCAGACAGTAAAGTATTACTGCAGTTGTGTTTGATAGTGCTCAATTGTCCCCCTGAGAATTCTGCAGATCCTTCTTTTTTTTTTTTTTCCGTGGGGGTAAGGGCTCCCCCCCTCACTCTGCCCACAGTGTGTTTGCTAACAGGGTTCAAAAGTTTAAGGCAGGGAGATGACTGAGGATATACTGCTCAAAACACAGAAGTTCGTGTTTTTAAAGGAGAGGACCGTTTGCACATATGGGGTGGGGTTTTTCCTACACAGGCTGGACAGAACAGCCTCGTTGCCAGCGAAGGAGAAAACGGATATTGGCCAGAGTGGTTGTGAACTGACCCTCTTCCCGAGCCTGCGATTGTCTCTACAATACCAGGAGATGTATTTTTGAGATAGTTCCCTCCTTCCTCTACTTCATATTTGCAGGCTGATAAGCTGATGTTGCTCCAGATGGGGCAGAAGACCCAGATCCAATAATACAACATCCCCCTCTGAAATCGCATCCCTGCTGTCCACATGTCAGCATAGCTTTCAGAGAGCCCTGTAGCGGGCTCTTGTGCCTGCAGCAGCGACTCTATTGTTCCTTTCGGATTTCTTATTTGTTTGTTTGTTCATGTGAACTGATACTTTCAGACTCTCCAACCAATCTTAAGGGCTGGCCCCACCTGTGACAATTCACTCTCCACTTTGTTGAGCACCTTTAACCCCACTTGCCTCCCCAGTCAGCCCCTGCAATCTCAGCTCATCAGACAGGGGATCTGAGCTGTTTCCAAAGGCAATATCGTGACCTACGCTGCATCCACTTTATCCTGAGTGATGGAGATGATGTTCTCTGCATTTACAGCTCATTATGCTCCTGAAGTTGATTCATTTAGATGTTCTCCTTGTAAAACCCATAAACAATGCAGAACCAGGACCTGTGCAGCTATCTCATTTGACCAGAAACAGGAACGCAAGGTCCTAATACTGAATATTGATCACGGAAGACTAATGCCGCCACAGTTAACTTGGCATGAACCGACCGGTGTACTTAAAGTCTAGATTTCTAATTTTCCCTGGTCAGGAATAAAGCAATATCTTATTTATCAGATAACATCTTTATTATAAGCATCTCGCACAGCCTTTCCACTTCAGCCCGCATGAGTTTCTTCTGCTCTTGGCATGGATCAATGCGGTCAATATTTCTGACTGCAAAGCTTTCTATGACTTACACATATTTAAAAGGATAAATCCCAATCAACAACTCCTCTGCTTGAACATAACCATTATAATCCTTACCTTTGATCCTTTGGGCTACAGTAAGCAGCGCAAGGAAGAAGTACATCTTTCCAGCTCTCAGGAAATTGTTATGATGACAGCAGAAGCTAAACAACGTTGTCTGGGGTTGCTGGCTGGAATTTCTCCAGCAAAACCAGTAAGTGGTGCTACAGTTTCACAAGTACAAACTGGTCAGTGAGCCCTCTTGAACTGGTATTAACAACACTGTTCATACCCCTTCTAAAATGTCAAAATGCCCTGTCGACCAGCTCCTGAACCTGTACTGCACTGAGATTGGTAGTAGGGTATTTGTTTCACATATGGGGATATTGAGGCATATTAGAATATCTTCAAGATAATATCATCATCAAAGAGAGGGGAAGAGAGCTACAGCCACAGCCATGGCTTTTCCATTAAGCACAGCTATACTTTTTACCAGATGAGATTAAGTTACATAAATTAAGCTGGGGAGTTGCCTAAATTTTGTTTAGGGAGTTGAATTTCATCACGATAAAGCTTGTTTTAGTCTTGTGAATTCAGTATGCTACAACCATCTTTTCTTCAGCATATGGAGGCCAAATAAGTTCAAAGAAAGCACATTTCAACAGGACTACTTTTGAGGATTAAGTTGTTAGCCAACCCTACATTTTACAGCTACACCATCAAACCCCACCAATACAGATACAGCTTGTCCTGCCAAAAGAGCATTTTTAGCAGTTAAGTTTTTACTAGTTCCCTCAATGAAATAAGCTGTATCAGCAAAATTACTTTTTTTTAAGTACAGCTGAACTTATGCTGAAGGTTGTGCCAACATAGAACTGTTATTTAAAAAAAAAAAATGACACCCCTAACCAAAATTACTATGCTGGCAAAAGGTTTCACTGTAGACCCGACTTAAATATTTTCCAAAGGAACCCTTAAACAGAAGAAAAGTCAAATAGGGAAAAGAGGAAGGAGAAGAGGGTGGAAGGGCAGGCAGAAGAGTGGAAAAAAGGATTCCTTTTCACTCAACAGTCAAAGTGTTCTCTCTGAAGTTCTTACTTTGCTCTAGAAACAGCTAAACAACTTCAAAAGACATGTTTGTTTTATAGAGAGATCTAATAGATCTTTTGATACAGTGCCATATGTCCCAATTCTGCTCTCACTTATAGACAGGAGTGAATTGTCTGAGTTCAGATGAGCTCCTTCATGAGAAAAGGACATGAGAGAAGGATCAGGCCCTAGTCACCAGCAAATCTTTAATCGGAGCTTAAAACTAAGTTTAGTATTTGCCAAAAGGGCCAGCAGACAGAGCCCAGGAAAGGCTTGACAGGGGCTCACCTGGTTTTGTTTGCAGAGTGCAGAGTCAGGCAAGCACTTCGCTTTGGCTCCTTTGTTCAACTAAGCAAAGTCTAGCAAAAGGCTTGAAAGAACCAAAAGTACAGTAACTGCATTTATAATTAGTTTTGCTCTTTTTCCTTTTTTCTTTTAAGAGTCTCAATTTTGCATACAGTTTACATGTTTCTACTTGGGAAAACTTTATCTCCTAAAGAGAGCTTACAAAATGACCTGTGATGAAGTTATTTCACACACATTACACTGGCACTTTCCATATTATGTGAGTATCAGCATCTTAACATCGAGGCATCTCTTCACTATTTGCATTTATAGCAGACTTTGGAAGATTGAGTTATAAAAAGAGAGGCTGTTTTTGACTCATGCTTAGTCTAAACTGCTCAACGAGGTAACAGTTTTCAGAACTGCAACCATAAACTAGAGGCTCCTTTAAAAAAGAAAAACCAGAGAGAAATAAAATCATATGGACATCTTGTGCAGAGATTATTTTTTAATGTATGTAAAGCATCCAGCAAAATGGATGCTTCTGTTGCTTTTGGCCACTACTGTAATGGAAACTATTATAATAATATATCACTCAATATATACAGTCAGACAACTTCAAACCTGGAAGGAGTGACCGAAAGCATTCCATTGTGAATAAGGTCCTGTCCGGGAAAACCTCTTTTAACCTAATCTCTGTTCTTATCCCCAGTAATGAATTCTACTGCTGAAGCTACAGAGAGCAGTCTTATACAAGCAGTAAAAGAAGGAGAAATTCTAGTTGATTTTCAACTCTACTGCTCGTGCCTTTCTCTTTCCATTCATTAGAAATTGGCAGATCACAGATCCCATCAAACAGACTTTGTCACCAGCCCTATTTTGCCTAATAGGATGTTATGGTCTCAGAAACGTTCCTTATGACGTGGAATAATGATGTTCCCTCTTTTGTTTAAATACCAAAACGATTGTTGATCATAATGATGTAACCTGACAATGCTCACGTGCTGCCCAGACCAAGTTTTTGTAACCCAGCTCAGTCAGATTTTTCTCAGAAATTAATTCATTACAACGGTGGGCTGAATTGAATAGCAACTTTTACATGTGCTTCAGGGTCTGAGAGAAAGGTGGAGAATAAAGCCAGTAGCACTGCCTCAGAAAAGCATATCACACGCAATGGGCTTTACTGTCCCCTTGTCAATGTGTGCTGTTCGCTCAGTGCAGCTCAGCTCCTGGCCAGAAGCTCCTCTTGCATTCAGGAGAGGAAAAAAAAAAATTTTTTTTTTTGAGATGTGAGTTGTAGAAGGATGGTAAGGATTTAACAAAGTAAATCAGACTGTGCTTAATTTTAAGGAAACGAACATTTTCAATAAACTTGATAGACCCCAGCCACATGTTGAATACTATACCCTAGTTTTCTATGGCTACTCAATAAAAAAAGTGCTTTTATGGGGACCTGTTTCAGATAATGCTTCCTTCTGGCAATGCAAGCACCAATTTCTCCTCCATCCCACACATGGCGCATGCCTTTGTGTGTGGTTGCAGATGCACCTCTCCCTGATTTATATTTATTTGCCTTAATAGCGTGGGCAGAAACAGAATCCAGATATTTTGGCTCCTTTAGATCTGTTTTGCAGCTCTGTTATCTCACTTCTGAACCTTCCTCACAAGGAACCACAATGGTGCAGCTACATGACCTAACTGTTACTGAGGCTTTGAGTGGAATTAGGTAAAAAAGAGAAACTCTGAAATGGAGGAAGACATCTGCACTTCACAAAAAGACTTAATTCTGCCTGTTACTTGATTGCACCTCAACAATCACAGGGTGTCGTTTCAGAGAGGCTCCAACACTGCATCCAAACAATGGTATTTGCAATAAACTGTTAACAGAGAACAATGGCTTCACCCAAAACTTATTAAAATAGACATCATGAATAATATATGGAAAGTGAAAAGTATAAGTGAAATAGTGGATGCAGACACAATAAAAAAGCCTTTGAAAATGCCCTGAAGTAAAATACATATTTTCAAAACTGCAAGTTTTAGCCATTTTTTTTCCCCTGAAAGTCACATCCCTCTATGACCCCAGGCTACAACAAATATATTAGACATAGATCATTTCTAAGTGTTTTTGGCCTTTGCTAGGAAAACATCAATTTTTTTGCCATTTGCAAGTACTTTTTCTGGCCACACACACAAACCTCCCACCCAACCTTAAAACGTACTCTTGACTCCTTTCCCTGTACTTAAGTGACACAAGCTTTCAAAAAAACCCAATTGTAATGTTGCAAGCTACAGAGGTATTAAGTCATGTGAATTTTGTAAATCAGCAAGATCAGGATCACATACTCCCCTGTTACCTTAGGCACATATAGCAAGGGGTAAGTCTGACCCAATGGGATGCCAGCCAGAACTTATCCAAAACCCTTGAAATTCAGGGAGCACAGTGCCAAGCTAATAAACCCTGCTTCCCATCAGATGTATTACGTAGCGCTCAGCACCATGCCAATGCAGCCACCTGGCTTTTTGTTGGCTTGGAGCTTGAGCAGAGAAAGCTTGCCCAAAATACCACACAGAGCTACCCAAAGAGAAGCCATATCACCTTTTGTAATTAACTCCTGATATGCTCTGAATTTTTATTAGTGCTGATATCTTGAAAAGCACCTAGGTTTGAAATGAATGTAAGCAAAGTTCTTAAATGCTTTCAAATTCCTTAAAATACGTCATTCTCATTGATGTCAGGGAAGAACACCGCTTCTTGTACCTCCTGCATACCACATTTCATGAAATGATTGTGGGCTTCCTTTTACTCATCAGATTTTACTGCACAGTGTGACCGCTAATATTTCTTTCCCTTGTGGCTTCCCCAGGTGAGGATAACAGTGCTTCCTTCCTCCCAGCTACGTGGGTTGCTAGTTTTAGTAGAGAGAGGTGTTCCTCATTGTTTGCCTGTACTGTACTAGAAGCAATGGGGACAAATTCACAACCAGAGTCTCAAGACATTGTGTTATTGAAGCAGTAAAGAAAAGGGAAGAGGCACTCAAGTTGCCTTTGAAATTCCTTGTGGAATCCAAAACACCAAAAATGAGTCCAAGATCCTTTTAAGAACAGAGTCCAAATTTTCTCACTTTACCATCATAAACTGTCCAAATACTTTAATCATCAATTTTGCCTGAAGTTGCTTCTGGTCCTTTTTTCCCCTTTTAGTCATTTGTCACTCACCTTTTTACTTTTTATGTTGATATTCTCTATTTTCAGCAAGGTATTATTTTAGAAAGAACACAGCAAGAGGACATTTGTTTCTGGGGCTTCTTCTCAGAGCTGTGGCATCTTAAGTGTTTCTTCTTATTTCTGTCCGGTGGCTGTTTGAAGCAGCTATGACGCTACTCCTGCTGCCTTGACTGTAGCAGAGGCTCCAGCCCCACCACTTACTTTAGAAATGCTGTTTTGATGCAACTTATCTCTGTGATCAGCATCAGCACAAATCACCTCTGGAACTTTCTTTTTTCAGTGCAGCACATTAGTATAATAACACCATCCCAAAAAATCCAACCTAAGGCAAAACCTAGATAGCTTTTCAGAACAAGTGAGTCAATTGACTTCTTTAACACTATCAGCAATCATGCAGTCAGAAGCAACCCTACAGTAATAGATTGAGTGGTTAGACCTTAAAAACACTACTGCAAAAACAGGCTAATGCTGCTCAAAAGTCCCATACAAGAGAGAAAACAAAACTGAAGCTGCTGCAAAAGGCCAGCTTGAGAAGAACAGGGCAGTCAGAGCAAGGCTTACCGGAGCTCTCAGCAACGGCACAAACTGTTCCCCACGTGTAGAGCAGGTGCAGAGTATTTTGCTCAGCCCTAACACCTTGCCCATGATAAATAAATTCCCAGGCACACCCAGAACCTGTAACAGCTGTTCAATGAAAATCAGCATTTTTTGCAAAGTGCTATGCAACTGTAGTAGTGAAGGGCGGAAAAATTCCCAACAGGAGAGATTCTGTCTGTAAATACCTCTCAGGAAGGGAGTGGGAAAACAAAACCTTCAAACAGCAGATAAATAAATAAACTAAAAAATGATAACCACTTGAAAGTGTCTTTCTAAAGCTTTTAAAATACTGCTGATGAGCTTAAAATGAAAGAAAACAGCATACTTGCAAGAAAAAAAAACAGGTTTTTTTAAAAAAAGTTTGTCTAATAGAGAACCTGCTTCTCTAATTAAGCAATTAAGGCTCAGCAAGGCAGATATCATCATATAAAGGTCATTTTAAATGAAGAGGGATGAAAAACATTGTTGTTGGAGAATTTTACCAATGATCCTCTTATGACTGGTGGCTGTTGGTTTGAAATGAGCTAAGAATTACTAGATAGTGTGTTTGGATTTTCTTCTGATTAAAGTCAGACCTGGGAACGTTTGGGTTTGCTCCCTGTGCTGGCAGAGCTCCCGTGGGAGTTTGCAACACCAACCCCTTGATTTTCCTCCTCACGTCAATCATTATGAATTTCCACGGGGAAGCTGTTCTGGATTGACACCCATGGACATGACAAGGGGATGATGGCAGTTACGCTGTTCTGTGAATGCTGGAAGATACCTATTGGTGCCACAGGACTTGCCCTCCGCCCGTACCAGATCCCCCCTTGCTTTCAGCAGCCCTGCGCTGCCACGGGGCTGTCTGTGCTGGGCTGGGGTTGCAGTTCAGCACGGCTCTGCTGTTGAAGCCTGGAACGGCTGGGCAGCGGAGCTCCCTCCAGCACAGCACTGGCCCCATCCACTCTGCCCAGCTGGCAGCAGCCCCAGCCATGCACGGGAACGTGCTGAGGCTGGACAAACTCAGTACAGCAGTGTGGCTGTGACCTGGCCCTGCGCGGTGTCAGTGATGTGACACCGGGGGCTTGCTGCCTCTGCTATTTCACGTGGCTTTGGTGAGGCCAAGACCCCCCAGAGCTGTAGGCACAGGTTCAGCACACCCCATCTTAACCCCTGTTGGACTGGCTCCAGCTCAGAGGTTTCCTCTCTGTATTTTAGGTGGGAAAGGGGCTGAGCATAATGTCAATCACCTCTGGGAGAGCCTGGAGCCGACCTGATGTCTCCTGGTCTCTGCCTCCTTAGAGCAGGATGCAGTGAGATGAACAGGTCAGCCGTCCAGCTCACAGCTTTCAGCTAGAGCTCATCAAAACCGAGCATGAAGTCGAAGATGCAGCATAAACGTTATTATTCTATGGGCACATCAAATGAAAAAGGAACCACGGGCAGAGGCCGGGGGATCTGAACAGGTTTAAATAGATCTGATGTGATAATTAACATCCATTGAGGGATTTGGGGGGAAGAAGAGGGACAAAACATAAAAACAATTTCCACCTTTATTTTAAGTTCTTTTGACAGATGGGAATATTTTCTGTTATGCTACTTGTGGTTTGGGTAATGAGATTAGGCCTTGCATAGCAGGAAGCAGAATTAACTTTGTTTACTTAAAGTGACACCGTCAGCTTGGAAAATCACATTTCCATCTGAAATGCAGTGCCCGCTATCATTACAAATAACCCTTGAGAGCATGATAACTAGAGGAGATTAGAGGCGAAAAAAACATGTTTCTCTCTCTTTTCTTTTTTTTTTTTTTTTAAGTGTTCGCTGTTCTCGCTGTGCAGTTGAGAGCACTCTCTGTAGCCACGTTCCCTGCTCGGCATCTCCCTGCGATGATGCTCCGCTGTGCCCCTGCACCCAAAAGGCAGGAGATGCAGGCAGGGAGCAAGAGGTTGGGGAGGAGAGGGAGAAAGGGGATAAAACCCAGCTGGCTCTGGCTGATCTCAGGCACCCTGGAAAAATATCTCCTTAAAGGCAAATGGCATGTCAGAAAAAAAAAATCTAGCAGCATATTAAAATGCATTTAACATTGGGTATGTACAGGACTGGGCACTCTTATAAAAAAGAAGACTTAAATTTTTAGAAGCAGATTGATGAAAAAGTCTCTTAACATTGGTCCTTAAGCATACGTCCAGTGAGGTGGCTATAAAAAGGCTGGGTGGCTTCACTTGCTGCAACACACACAGGCAACAGGATGAGTCTTTAGGAAGGGAAGGCAGGGAGGAGAGGGAAGGGCTTTACAATAGGATATTTCCTAAATTACTGTTTTATGCCCTGGAACACGCATGTGTTAAAGGACTAGGTTTGCATATACACAAGGGAGAACTGAAAGGGGCAAAGGCATTCTGCATCCTCTCTGCTGTACCTACAAAAAATGGTCACAATTACAATGGCAATGAGGGTTTGCATGGAAGGGTGCTTGTGATGAAGCCTCGCAGAGAACTGAGAGTGGTTGTGATGCTTCTCCCTCCTCCTTTGCCAGCCCAAGCCAAGCACGGTGACTCGTTCACGTGGTATTTTATCTACTCGTGACCCCTGCTAATGTTTACAAATCGAGGAAATGCCTGATATCTGGCACAGTCAGTACTGCTTCATGTCAAAAAGAGTGACAGGTAAAGAGGAAAATCTGGACCCAGCACAGAGATGGATCCAAAATATATAAATAACCAATTAAGAGAGAAGATTAATAAAAATATTGTAACAGATCCCAATCTGCTGTTGAGTACCAATTGCCAGTAATCATCTCTATGGTAACTGAACTCTCTTTGGCCTCTCTCTGTATTCAACTAGTGTTTTATGGGTTTTTCTCTCTTCTTCTATTTTTATGGAAAGTTTTCAAAACTGGTTTCAATATTATGATATTTTCTTCTTCAAGTGCTAACTGGGGAAAGTATTCACTTTGGCTGTGTCAGTCTCTTAAGCAGATTTTCCCTTCCTTAGATGACTGCCTTAGAGGTGAGTTTTGTGAGGGCACTTACTGGAAGTTCTGTTCAAACACAAAATAGGTGAGGGAAGTTTTCAAAATCAAAGAGGTTAAAATATTGCCCAGCAACTAGATAAACCAATTAAGAAGAAGGAAAAAAATGTACTAAGTAAAGATGCTGCTTTCAGAAACTACTTATGTACCTGGGAAAACTTAACCTTTTTATATTTTTTTTATTATTTTTTATTTTTTATTGCTATTACCTTGCTGCACGCCTCTCTTTTTGCAGCTGCTCCCTTGTAATCTCAGCAACTTGTTCCAGGCTATGATTTTATACATCGGTGCTCCCCTTTCCCAGCCTGCTCTTGCACATGCTTTGGCTACTGGATCCAAAAGGAGGTTCTAGAAACAGCATCACCCAGTAAATACTTGTTGTGTCACATCAACAGACAAAAATAAAAATTTTAAAGGAGAACATGTAGAATAATGTGAAAGCTGCCTTCCTATGTGCACACATAACACCTGGGATGTTTTACTAAACTTTTCTTCACTGTAATACAAGTAACTAGATAAGATAACTTTTACAGTATAAGTATCACACCTTCAGACTTTCATTGTGGCTTTTTTTTTCCCTGTAACTCTGTTTTGGCCAAAGATCCCAAACGAGAAAACTTGGCATTGAATGCGATCTATGAGTGAAGAGATGCTCTTCTCCTCTAACATCCTTGCTCCTCAGCAAGGTATGGGAGTGTGCTGACTGGTACCCAGCTGATGGATTTACTCATCTAACTCCAGTCTAGAGGAGACCCATCTGCCAAACCCTTTGTTAGTTTGCAATTAGTGCCACCCCAGGGAATTTGGGCTGATTAAAGCACAGAATCACCCTCACTCGGCTGCAAAGAAGGACATGGGAGCGGCATAACTAAGTTCTGGGAAACTGTTCTGAGTAGAGAGCTAACTTTCAGGCTTAGGAGAAGTTGGATGTCTCAGGGACATCCTGGGGGATCCCTGGGAAGGGAACCTATTAAATTCAGCAAGCTCCAAGGGGGTTCACTTATGGACAGATCTGGAAAAGATGCTGAGATGCTGAGGGTTGATCCCTTATTGTAGGGTGAATCTCTCCGGGGCTTTGGGAATCTACTCAGTTATAGCTGAAATACAACTACTTGGTTATTTCTACTCTGTTAAAACAGTTATTCCTTTTGTGTTTCACAGTCTATGAGATTTCTAAGAAGACCATAGACTTTCTTTAAAAATCCTATTAGAATTTTCTCTTCTAAAACTCTTTTGCTTTGATTTATGGATTTCTTTGGGCTTAGAGAACTCAGCCGGGGTGTAGGGGACTCAAACCTAAATTTTCTAAACTCTATTTTGTCTTCAGAAGCTTCACAAAAGCAAATGTCAAACTGAGAGAGAAGAAATGGGCACGGGCACAGTTCTGCTGCCTAGTGAGGGTTGCTTACCTGGGGGAGGTAGACCCTGAGGTTTTAGTTCTGAGGACTTTAATTGCATTTTACATCAGGGCTTTAGCTCAAACAAAACAGTCCTCGGAGTATGGACTGGCACTTACCCTTTACAGCCAAATGTTGTAACCACTAAGCTAAAAAATTATGCTTATATTGCTGTTCCATCTCCTCAGCCCAATAAATCTCAAATTCCTGTTTTGAAAACCTTCAGAAAGGGCAATGTGAGAAGTGCTCCCTCTTTGCCTTTAAAGCTCAGGTCTTTTTTAAGAGATGGAGAACAACTTTCAAGTGTTGAAGGATCATGTAAAATCCCTATTGAAGTTTCACGTTCAGAGATGCCATATGAATTAGACTCACATTCTGTAACTCTTGCTCACAGAATCACAGAATCACAGAAT
>NW_010119164.1:13857-51918 GCF_000699245.1 Pterocles gutturalis | reverse complement strand
TAGCATTTTTGAAAAAACAAGCAAATAGAAGCCCGCTACCAGACGCTGTTAGTACCCAACTGGGTTGAGGGCTCAAATCCATCTTCCCCTTCTCACCTCTCCCAGGCTCACATGCCAGCACAGCCAGTTCCTTAACATGATCCTGGAGACAGTCACCACATTTTCCCCTTGGCCATAAATATGTTTGAAATTATCTGATGCTATGCCCAAGCGCACCCCAAATCATACCACC
This sequence comes from Pterocles gutturalis, assembly GCF_000699245.1. Taxonomy (NCBI): domain Eukaryota; kingdom Metazoa; phylum Chordata; class Aves; order Pterocliformes; family Pteroclidae; genus Pterocles; species Pterocles gutturalis. The sequence goes on along the minus strand of NW_010119164.1, from coordinate 51,686 downwards.
AGCTCTGCGTGCCTAGGCAGGCAGCACGCCAAACAAACCCAATCAATGCTAACACTGCATCAAAATTATCTGGACTATCACACTTCAGTGCCTGTTTGTTTGCCTGTGAGACAACCGACGGCTGGTAGCACTGTGCAACAACAAAGCAGGATGCAGAAAGCGCCTGAGATATTTTTTAGAACATTAGAACATGTTAAAGAAAAGCATGCATTGTCAAAACATTATATCAGAGTTATTTCCTTCAATATAAGAGATTTTGCTATCTTCAGGGAGAAATAATTAATGGATTCTCTGCTCTGTATTTTTTTCTAGTCTGTCACCCAGGATGAAGTGTGGTGAATGATGAAGGAAGCACAATGATAACAGTAGAAGTAGACTGCTTCTGTTATTAACTACACTTCAGTAAAGTTTTATTTACAATTTTTACTAGCTGAGCATAAAGAACTATAGCGTTACCAGTGAATCCATCTCACTCTCTACATTTCCCTATTTATAAACAAACTGACTTTTCTTGTGCAGGAAATATTCCTAACTGAAGTCCTGAAACCAGAGGCATTCTTCACCAACCAGGGTAACTTCCATATTTCAACAAGAAATTTTGGTCATGGGTAGTACGGTGGGGGCAGAGGGCAATTTAAAGCAACACCCCAGCTTCTTGATGCCATTTGCATCATTCCATCACGTACATTTAAGAGCATGAAAACTGCTAAAAGCATTCAGATCAGCGGCTCGCCAGCTCCTGGATCTTACACCTGCCCGTATCTGGTGACAGATGCTTTTAGGGGAAGAACATGGGGAATACAGCAAGTGCACATTCTCAATCTGTTAACATCGAGCACATTTGTGATATTAGTATGAGCGCTGGAGCATTCGGTTTCTGTTCAGATCAAAGAAATGTCTAATCACTCTAAGCTGGGGATTATTCCCATGTAATATCTGCTTGCTTCTGGTTAATGTTCCTCTATGCATGGAAGGGGGATAAGCAGGAGGCAGAGTTTTCAATCAGATCAGTAAACTACAGAAACAGGGGCCCAGAGAGGCTGCATGATCTTCATCCATAAAGAACTGAAAAATGTTGAAGTTAGCCCTGGTTGGAGCAGGAGGTGGAACTTGACAACCACTCTTCCAACCTCAAATATTCCGTGATGCCAGGAATAAAACCTTCCAAAACATACAGTTAAAAATAATAGGTTTAAGCCATAAGTAAAACAAAATATTATTTGAGTTACTTGAGGACAGGTTTGCTGTCTCACTAAGTTGAAAACCTTCCTACCTACCTTCTTTTAACTTTCACAAGGAGCTGGGGACAGACAGCAAAAGCCAAATGAACCTATGTGCATGTTTTGTACCCAGACACTGTAGACTGACTTCCAACAGCTAATCTGCGCAGGGACCATTTTCTTGGGTAGGAAGGCTGCAGTAAGTGCTCCACTTCATTTGTAAACTGTGGCTTTAAATCCCCCATGAGAAGACAGACTTCCAGAGATTTTTAGGCACTTCACAGCTATTGATCGCAGTGGTGGCAACCCACCTACTCTTCTCCTGTGATGTTGAAAATACTCCTTGGTGTTTATCTGCACTGTTAAATGCACAAGTACCATTAAAATCTGTATTTGTAATATTTTATGATTAATTTTAGAGAATTTAACTAGGTTACCAATACAGTGTTTAGTCCAATGGCCCATGCATTTCATTCTGACAGATTCCCACTAGATATTCTAAACACTCCTTAGGATAAAGCACCTAGCCAGCACAGGTAATGGAGGTAATGGAGATGACTGGGAAGGGAAGGAAATTATCAGGTGAGATACACTCAAGATTATGAATTCCCTACGGATTTAGCATTGCTAAAGGAACAAACAGACCAACATCCAATGAACAAGTGAAACTGTCAACTCCATTGACGATTAGCAAACTACTGAAGGACTGAAGATTTATTTCAGAGGAAGGCTGAAGCAGCACGGACAAACTAGTAAGGAACTGCAATATGGGCATAATTAGAGAGCAATTACAGCAATCGACTCTCAGATTTAGAAAATACTAAAATAACAGAACATGCTGTGACGCATTTGGTGGGAATAGGTGTGTATTTTTAAATTAACTTTATATCTCTCAGAAAGCTTTATCTCATGGCAGTGCTCATCCTGGAGGAAGAAACAGTGTCTCACACAAAAGCAAACGCCTTAGCTCTGATCTGGAGAAGTATCAAGACAACTTTGATACAGCAGTGAAGGAGTTTCCTCCTTTCCACCTCCACTGCCGTGTGTAGCACACTGAAAGTAGGGATAATGTCGTTGCTTTAATGTGGTCTCCTGTTTTAATTCTGCAGATCATTTTTCAAGACTCTGTGAAAAGTAACAAAAGTTTTAGCACATCTATATTAGGAAAGATCATCTTCTTCTCACCCTCACAATCATCTCCAGATATGGGGTTTCATTTGAAGCAACTCCTACATTATCTTTGCACCATCAGCTTGGAACCATGATGAACTACCAGAAAAGAAAGTCTTGGCACAATGCAGCTTCTTTTTGTGAGTTAAGGAGAAGATATCATTTTACAAAAAGAAAAGCCCACAAGCCGGTTAGGTTCAAGCCTGTTTTCACTGTGCCAAGTCAGAAAGCCTCAGGGAGTCTCCACAAGTGTTTTCTGCAGAGCCTTAACTCTCACCTCGGACAAAAACTAGCTCCTTCTGAACCTTTGTTTTTAAAAAGCACATAAACAAGCCAACAAAGTAATTTACACTGCACTCACACGGTCATTACAGCTGAACACAAAATAATTCTATTTCAAATGAATGACCTAAGGGTCTTGAAGCATCACCCAGGATACCATTGGGGTGCACTGCTGAGGAGGGAGCGCAAATACTGCAAATCTTGCAGCCCTCCAGCATTTGGGACCACCTGCCTTCCCTCAGCCCGTGCTTTAGGAGGAACTGGCACTTACCTGCAGCAGCACTGCTCCAAAGCACCAGCATTAGTCCTGGGGCTGCCTGGTGCTCTCGCTGTCACCACTAACCTGCGTTTGCTAACGCTTGTCTTCTGTGCAATGGGTTGGCTGCAGTGCCATGGAGGGAGGGGCCTTTTGCGTCAGCGAGGGCATGGTGAGGCCAACGCTGCATATTTCTAAGCCACATTTGCTCTTTCTCTATCCTGGTGTAGCTTTAGTCAGCTATGTTATTTGAATATTAGCACAAGTTTCGGTATAGAGACTGTAGCAAAAGATAGCAGGTATATAAGAAAGTATGTGTGGTTTGCTTTCTGAAAAAAAGGTAATTTGCTGATCACTAGGGTTATTTGTTTGCAGAAAGTTCAATGGAAGTACTTTGCCCTTTTCATAATTAAAAAAACAAACAAATTTTCTTCTCCCCTGAGATGAAGTGCTTTCCCAGGCATTGCTAACAGGGCACAAAGAAAGCACTGTCCCTCCTGTTGCTCTGTTAGCTCTCGACTAGCTGTAGCTGTTTAAATTGTTTGCACCATCATCCCATCAGTGTAGGCTTGGTTTCATCCAGCCGGTCATTTCGCTGGCTGCACAGCTGATGGCAGTCAGTACATTTCCATGGGCATCAGGCACGTATCCTCACCTGGCACTCAAGCCTTCTGGTCTGCATCCCCCATTATGAGGATGTACGAGCACGAGTCTGCCTACTCCACCGGTGTCACACATCCTGCATGCATCTCATTGCGTGTTGAACTACTAACCACCGTCTCTGACTGGTTAGTTATCTACTTGCTAAGCATGCTCTCAAGTCCCAGGTTCTACCAAAGCTGCACATGAAGGTTGAACATCTCTTTATTTTAACGGTACACAAGGTGACTGTCCTCATCAAGGAACTTGTAGAAGGTGTCTAGTGGCCATATTTTTGAGTGCTTTGGTAGAGTGCAATCATTTTGTGCAAGTCAGCCTGATGGTTGCCTTTCAGCTGCATTATGAGTAACTCCTTCAATTCACTTGCACCGGTATACTAAGATTTCCTACTTTTCAGGACTCAGAGATCTTGGCTCGTATTGCAGCTGCAATGTCTTGCAACTCCATGTTTTCTTGTTAAGTTTGCATAACTTTGAGAAACTCTTGGGTACACTGATACCAAAGGCTGTGTCATCTCATCTAGTACCATTGCTTTGTCACGCTCTGGTGGTTCAAGAATATTATCAGCCTCACTTAATCACCTGTAACAATATGCAGACACACATTTCTATTCTGGGTCCAATCTGGCATGTACAATGGATTCTGCTCAAAACTCTGGCCGAGGACTGCTGGATTAAGCAAACCATCTTCAGGAGTCTCACTCTCTCTGCAGGCTGGCACCCCAGCACATCAGAAACATGGGACATCTTGGATGGCATAATTTGCAACCTCTGAAGGCAGTCAAACAATGTAAAAAAATTTCAACTTTAAATCCTTTGATCAACTCACTGAGCTATATTTGCACATACACATGTTTTTCTACAGCCAAGTTTATGGCAAGAGAAAACAATTCAGAATGTAAACTAACTCAGAATTCAGTGAATACATAACAACAGATTCCCTAGGAAACTTTAGAGAAAGTTTAACAGCAAATATAACCACATAGCCACCATGATAAAGATGTGATTAAAAAGACAAATTCAATTAGAAGTGAAGACTTTCAGCAGTGCCAGAATGCACTCAGTGCATTTAAATGATATAGAGTTAGGGGATATATGCTCAAACTCCTGTTCACTTGCCATTTATTTGTTACTTAACTCTACAATAGTCTTGACCATTTTTTCTTTCTGATTTATTCCAGGACAATGACCTGTTGTGATGAGATGACATCCACAGCTTCCCTCCCAAGCTGGAGTTTCTCACAATACCACTCCCACTACCCTTTCTCTTCCACTCTGAAAACTAGAAATTAAGCAAATATTCTTAGTAGACTTCTGTGAATGCCAGGGCTGGGCTGGCTAATAAAATTAAGTACAGGCAAATTATCCAAGATTTAGCAGGAAATCTTCTATTCTAAAATCTACACAAAGTATTGAAAAAGTATAAGGTTAGGGGTATAGAGGGATGGGGGGCTATGAGGACAGGGGTACACAAATTCTTCATATTTAGTCTGATGACCTATCTCAGATTTCTGCCCCACATCATAACTAATTTGCAATGCACAAGAAAATCCTCTTTTCTTTATGAATGCTTTCAAATAATCCTAGCTAAACATCCAAACAACTGACAAACCTTCCTGCAGCACTTCATTTAGGTCACTTTACATTACATTAATCGGCTTCACAAAAGGATAACTCCTCTGAAATCTGCTTTAGGACTTCATTTATATTTTCCTTTTTCATTGACATTTTCCTGCTATTAGTGACCAGATCACAATAAGGTTTAATCAACTAGCTCTTGATGATGCAACAAGTACCATTGTAAGCAATCACCTGCTACATCCATCCCTGCATAGCCAGAGCTTTTCCATCAGCCAAAACTCCAAATCCATCCTAAAAATGGAAACAAAAGAGCACAAGGAAAACACTTCCCTTTGGGGAGAGCTGGGTCAGCTGCACAAAAAAATAAACCTAAATCCATTACATCAACAACTTCAATAAGGTTTTTTTTTTTTCCTTTTAAAGGAGAAGCAATACATTTAAACCATTCCTTAGAAAACAAAGCAGAAGAAAAACAAACCCTTCCCTTCTCCCTGCCCAGCTCCCACTTTCCAAAGCCTTCCTCCAGGCACGTACTTTTTGGGTTCAGCCGAAAGCATCTCCCTTCCCTCTGCACATCTGCTCCGTGCAGGATCGCCGAGCCACGACTCATCCCGAGGAGCATTCGAAATCCCAGGGTTTGAAAAGCCATCCGCAAGCAAGCCCTCCTCCCCTCCCAGCCTGCCAGCTCCAGGAGCGTATCAAACCGCAGCGCCAGCCCCCAGCAAACCGCTCATCCCATTATTCAGCCTGACTGGCCCCACCACAACCGTTGCAAGTGCAAAAAAGATGACTTTAAAAAAAACAAACAAACGAAACACTCACTAATTATTTTTTTTTTTAAGGGATGGACGCCCAGAGGAGCTTGTTTTCAGGGCATCCCAGCTGCTACCTCTGCCCATCCCATCCCACAAGCATCCCAAGCCCCCAAGGGTATCACCCCCAATGCTGAGCATCCTCAGGGGGTCGGTGTCTGTGGTCCTGCCTGCCCCATACCTGCTCCCCGTGGGCAGCCGCGGATGGAGGGCAGTGTCTAGGATTTCCCTTTCAGCAACTTGCGGCCGTGGCCTCTCTATGCTTTTGCTGCTCTGCCTTCCCTGTAACCCCCTTTTATGCAGCTGAAAACAGCAGCCAGGCACCCCCTGCTGCTCCTCGCCTCTCCTCACTGGTCAAACACGTCTCTGGCTTTCTCCTTGCACGTTCTGTGCTCCGTCCCTGTCAGGGGATGTCAAGGGACAGGGACTGGGAATAAAACGTGGCCACTTCCCAGCAACTCACCCCAGATTTACCGAAACTTCACCTGCAGCGTATGCCTCAACATTCAAGCACCACCTGTCCTGGGGACACTTGAATAACCACAGAAAATAAAGAGAACCGCACCAAATGGGGCACGGGAGTGTCTTACCTCCCAGTGTCTTGTTGGTGATGTGTTTGTAAAGCTGAGCTCTTCAGAGGCGCTGAGACATGATGGAAAGAGCAGGGATCTGATGGCAGGGATGCTCTTTGGGAGACTCTTTCTCTTGCACTTTGTCCAGAAAGACATTATAAGAATAGTTAGGTTTCTACCCCTATATTTTTTAGTTCCATGCATTGATAATATTTTCAACACAATTGGTTTCTGTGTTCCCCTTTTAAAAGACATGAATAGGGAGGATTTGTGAGAGCTTTGCCTGGAGAAAAAGGCTCAAAGTAGTAGAGAGAGGAGCAGAAATAGCAACTTAAACATTTCTTTCAAGGGACTTACACGTCCTCTGTATCTGGGACACGATAGCAGTCACAGCTTTGCACATTAAAACTATTTCTGCTCATAGATTAACTCTTAACTGATGATTTTAAAGATGATAAAAATTCAACTACAGACATAAAACTCACAAGTATAGTGAACATATACCACACAGATAATCTGTAAATGCTGGAGAGTACAGCAGAACTTCCTAAATTGGAGGCCTAGATTTCAAAACAAAGTTTGCTTTGGCATTTAATATACCATATGATGGATATGTTACAATAAAATGAATAATGTGCTAGAACAGGAAAAAAAAAAAGTGCCTCAGTGAAAACTCACTATACTGTTATGCATTGTATTATAAAAGCCAAAATTATGGTATCACTGTCCTGCATAAATGTTTAGATGCCAGTATCTAATAGTGTATGTTGATTATTATTATTTCATCTTTGGTTTTCATTCCTTATTGAACCACCTTATTTTCATTCAATTATTTGACTCAATGGGTTCTACTTTCCTCCTCTAAAGATGCCCCATAAAACAAAAGATCAGTATTAGCTGCCGTCTCTTACACTCAGTTGTACCTTGGCACCTTAATGCTTTATTTTTCAGGTCCACCTGTTGATCTCTGTGATCAGCCGGTTGCAGATAGGTTTGGAAGCAAACTACAGTCCTTTCCATTGGTTTATATGCTCCAAGCTCAAATCCACCGAATGGCACATACTTTAGACATCACAGCAGTTCATGATTATAATTTCCTTTGTTCATTGCATCTCTGTATCATCTAAATGGTGTGATCCATTACATCACCTTTGTTGCCCTTAAAAATATTATGTTGATGCTCTAGGTGTATCATCAGGCATAAAGTTTTTGCTTACCTTACAACTTTTTTCATAAACATTGGCTTCAGAGGAAAAGTTATACACCATTTCAAGTACTCTATACTGTCTTTGCAGTTGCAGAACCTGTAGATTCATAATTTGTCATCTGATAGCGTATTTTATCACTAATGTGTTTTAAGTATTTTTCAAAGCAACAATTATGCACAATCCCTCATGGAGCTGGACTCAGGATGAACCCTATTTTGTGTGAGGTGTTCTAATTAAAGCTAAGAATTGGATGCCAAGGGAAAATTAAATGCCAACTAAAGCAAGCTTTTTCAAGCTTCAGGTTCATTTAGATTGACAGAATTTTGACTGATGGTTTGAGCTGGCTCCATGAATGACAGTGTTTAGGTGCAACTAAGCCTCCAGCTAGAGGTTTACTGGACTGCTGTCTCACACATCTCTCCTCCCTGCACCCACACCAAGATTAGTTCTTCGTCAGCCTTTCTACTTCAGCTGTTTGTAATTAATCCTGCGACATGGGAAAATACAGTAAATCAATCAAGTGAGTACAACCAAAGTATTGGGACTCACTGAGCATTATCAACTACACTTGCATGCTTAAACTCAGGATGTGTTCCAGCGAAAAGCCCTGAAAATCAGGGCCTTAAAATTAGTCACAGAACACAGATTGCTCAAGTAACAAAGGTAGCAGGTAAGGTAAATAACTGCCCAAAAAAGGTCATAATGTCTTTCCTGAGGGTAGTCGAGATCCTAGGCTAAAGGACTAATGATCATCATTCCATCTGGGGACTTAAAGCAACCAAACATTGAACAAAATGCAGGAAAGAGTATGCATTTTTTTATTATTATTTTCATCATTCCATCTGGGGACTTAAAGAAAGCAACCAAACATTGAACAAAATGCAGGAAAGAGTATGCATCTTTTTTTACTATTATTTTATTTTTTTCTTTTTTTTTAGAAAATGGAGCAGAGTCTTTTAGGATGAATAGCAGCACTTTACATTTCTGCGACACCTTTCACCCACAGGCTCCCAAAGCGGTTGGCAAATTTAACAAATTGAAGGACTTTATCTACCGTACACCAAAATCATTTTATCTGTCACTAAAGGCATCCCTGCTGGAGCAAAAAAGCAGGATCTGTTTAACAGGTTTGATCTGTTGTGACAAGCACAGCATCTAAGCAAAGCTACAGGGAGAGTATAATTGTCAACAGCTGGAACTGGTGCTGAATCCTGGACTGAGCAGTTGTTGGGAAGAGACTGCTAGCATTTCTCCAGTTACCACTGGTGGTGAAGACTTTATCACAGATCTTGCAGATCTACCATGCCCAGGGCAGGCGTTCTCACAAGCCATCTCCTCAGGCACTGGTGTCAGCGTGAGGTGCCTTCACAACCCATAGCCCCCTCTCCTTGCCATGCTGGAGTGTTATATTCACCGGAGAGAGGGCAGAGATTGTCTGTCACCATCCAGGCACAAAGCCAGACCTAGTGGTCAATCCAGAGGTGCTGTGCGTTTCAGCAGTCACTTTGATCTGTGCCTTCGCCAACATAGATTCATAGAATGGTTTGGGCTGGAAAGGACCTTAGAGATCACTGACTTCCAACCCCCTGCCACGGGCAGGGACACCTCCCACTAGCCCAGGTTGCTCAAAGCCTCATCCAGCCTGGCCTTGAACCCCTCCAGGGGTGGGGCATCCACAGCTTCTCTGGGCAACCTGGGCCAGTGTCTAACCACCCTCCCAGGAAAACATTTCTTCCTAATATCTAGTCTAAATCTGCCTTCTTTCAGCTTAAAACTGTTACCCTTCATCCTGTCACTACACCCCCTGATAAAGAGTGCCTCCCCATCTCTCCTGTAGCCCCCTTCAGGTACTGGAAGCTGCTCCGAGGTCTCCCTGAACCTTCTCTTCTCCAGGCTGAACAACCCCAGCTCTCTCAGCCTGTCCTCATACAGGAGGTGCTCCAGCCCTCTGCCCATCTTCATGGCCTCCTCTGGACTCGCTCCAACATCATCCTTCTTTCATTGCAGACTGAACACAGGCACTTCAAAAACCCCGTTACTTCTGGCAACACAGCGAGGTTCAAAGTTATTTCACATCCAACAGGCAATTCACAAGGGCACATGGGACTGACAACCGCCAGCTCCTTGGAAATCTGCAAACACCAGCAATGCAATGTAGCAAACCAGACTAAATTCAATGTACGTTACGGGTTATTGTCTAGAATGCCAAAGGAAGCAAATTTGCACCGAAAAGCTCCTCCAGTGGGATGGGAGTGAGTTTTACGCTCCCTCTCTCTCACAGCTGTGTCAGAGATCTCAGTCCTTTTAAGGCACTATGGCCATACTTGTGGCCACTGATGCTGTGATCGCTGAGGAGTGCGAAACAAGGCAAGCACAGCATGATAATTTTACACAAAAGAGAAACAAACAAAAAAAACCTGGCAGAAAAAAGAGTGTAATGAAAGAGAAATACACAGCCACTGAATTGGTATAGTCCAGCTTTAAAAGGAAAAGAAATAGCATCCAAAGCCCTTTTCAGATTTGCTGTCAGAACAAGAGAAAGGTTAGGCTGTCAAAGACTGATGGATAATCTGAAGTCACGTGCTCATTTTGGAAATGGGTTTCGAGCTGTAAAATAAGGAAGAGTGAAATAAGAAGTGGGGACAGAATCATATGCCAATGAGCAAAATGCATTAATTCAGCAGTCCGTGTCTTCCACTGGTTTAAAATAACTAGAGGTTGATTTGGGAATTAATCTCAGGATTGTTATAAACTGCAGTGCAAACACTCAGTCTCATCCTGCTGAGTCTGACAACTCTGAAAAGTCTCACACTTTTCACATGGCACCTGAAACATTTTAATTGCAAGAGAAAATGGAGAGCAAGCATGGGCCAAGGCCAGCTTGTCTTCTGAATGAAAGAACCATAAAAATTTAGGGCTTGGAAAAGCTCTCAAGAAATTGCCCAGTCAAGTCCTTCTCAGGCTGGGTCAGTCATCATGGAAAAACATTTTTTCAGTTGCTGAACATCTAAAGTATAATCTAAGCTTCAGGGTATGAACGAAGCCAGTTACTGTTGAGGTACGGGTTAGACTCAATCACAGGATTTGAATGCCTGTCTCACTGTTACAGCCTGCTCATGAGGGAGAAAGAAGAAGACATGGCAGTGCTTATCTAGGATACATCTTGTGTACAGCTCATCTCACTAGAAAAAGTGTAAAGCTGTGCAAGCTTGACTCTACTTCTCTTTGCCCACTAACAGAAGGCATATGTTAATGCTAATGGTGGAATTTAATTATGCATTTGTCTTTTCTTTCTACTTTGTCTAGCCTACAGAAACCTTGCTTGCTCTCAGTCTGAGAAGGAGAAGCTGGAGGCACCTAGAAGTGGTGGGTCCTGCTGGAACAGCAACTTCAGCATATTCCCTATCCCCTTCTCCCAGCCTCCTTCCCCTTTCCCCATAGGGGCCGATATCCCTCCTGTCCCCTTAATGCACTAGCAGGAAAGGGGTCACCAGGACTCAGCCACGACGTGTCATCCCAAGTTTGTCCTTTCCTAGAGTCCTTTCCATGGAAAGAACAACCTGGCCAAGATCCACTCTCAATCCCTCATTCCACAGGTGAGGACATTAATTTTCACATGTACAGCAGAGGACCTTGAGCCATATCTTATGGTCTTTGAAGCTCCTGCCTCCCAGGAAAGGGGCTTCAGCACACAAGCCAGAGCCAAGGGTTGTTATCTCTGTTAGAAACTGAGGAAGCAATGCTAGTGTCAAAGGGCCAGAGGGCTAGGGAAGAGGAATTCAACTTCATAGTCCCCTGGGGACACTCAGCTGGGGGACAGGAATCCTAGCTCCCAGTTTTTGCTTCTGGCACTGTTACACACCATCTAGAAAAGCTGTTTGAACTGGTATGGAAATACATTAGTTGTCCTGGAACAGGGTCCTCAGATCAACATCTTCACTGTGCAACCAATTCTGTAAACCAACCCTGAATTCTGGTTCTTTGACAAAGTTGCAAACAAAATACAATATTTGATACTGTAACCCTCATTTTCATTGAAAAAGCACATTTTCCGATACCAGATTTTTTCACAGAAAAGACATTCCGATTCTTTAATAACTCACAAGTTGGCCTCTGGCTTCATTCAATCACAAAGTTTTCTCCAACAACTTATGGAGAAACCCGAAAAGTCACAACTTTTGTTGTCAAAGTCACGGCAGTGACAGCCACACAGACATTCTTCTTTGTTGTACTGCCATCTTCTATACTGAAGTTTTCAATTTCTGGTCAAAGGTGACTTATTGCTATAAATGGAAACATTTTCACACCTTAAATGCTTTAAAACAAAATCCTTTTGTGTAAAAATCTGTCCTGGAGAATTTCATCCTGGAAGATGAATGCCTCAGAGTCCTATCAATGTTTACGAGGGCTCTTGATAATGGGGTTAAAAAAAGAAACCCAGACTTGGTATTGGCTCCCTAATTCAAACAGAGTTTTAAAAAGAGACACAGAGAAACAAAGAAACCCTTATAGGTCTCCAGTTTCTATATGCTAAAGGGGGGAAGAATATACTGGGATGTAAAGTAACTACAACTGGCACATCTTTGAAGAGCTAGAGGGACAACTTGCAAAATCCAGAAGGAATACACGTTAGGCAACAACTGTGCTACCGCCCCGGGGTCCCGGCCCCAAACACTTCGCAGAAAGTGCTCTGCCCTGTTAAGTGTCAGCTCCAGGGGATCCACTGCAGCACCTGACACAGCTCCAGCAATCCCTGGTGACATGGCGATGCACGGACTCTGCGTGGAGAAGCACCTCGGTGATCAGACACCAGTTCCAGCTCTGCAGCTCCCTTCGCTGTGGGCTGTTCCTGCCAGCCAGCTCCCAAACCAGCAGAACTAAAATCCACTTCCCATTGAAAATAAAGCTATGAGATAGGAATTAATTTCAGAAGTTCTCAAGATGTGCCATGATGCAAAGACCAACACATAGCAATTTCTTCAGACATTTTAAGCCCAATAATCTTTGTTTTGTATTGCTCTTCCCATAAAATTGTCCTAAAACAGCTGTCCCAGAATAAAATGTCACTTAAACTACAAATGCCTTTTAAATGGTGTTTAAGGTCTTGTCTTAAATATCTTCAAGACTCAACGTCAAATACAAGCCCCACTGTTGATTCTTACCTCAGAAAACAAGAGCAACAGTGTGCAGTAACTGAATTAGATGCATAATGATACATTTATCCTGAAGAGAGATACTTGGATTTCATCTCAGGTCCAAAAATAAGCCATCAGTAATACCTTCTGGATTATAATTCAACATGTTTTCATGGGATGCTGGTTTTCAAACGCAGGTGCTAACAATAAAGAAAAATGAACTCAGATTATCTAATCTTTCTTTCAGGCAGGATCTTGTGTGATTTTTATCTTCACAAAATTAAATTCTGCTCCAGAAAAAATAAAGAAACAAAATTTGGAAGAAATACCTTAGAAAGAGAGTTAATACTTAAATTTACTTTTTCTTTTTCCCAGAAGAAACAAAAGACGTGTATTCAAAACCCTGTTCTTCCCTCCAGCATGCAATCTCTGGTCTATAATCTCTTCTGTTATAGACTGAGCCAACCTCTGGGCTTTCTTTGGTCTAATGCCACATGAAGTTCTGTAATCCCTATGCCATCTGGTATAGAAGTCATCAGAATACCCTTACTTTCTCCATCAAAATATGTATTACTAAAAATCCATCACTTTTCTAAAAATAAACAATTTGAGAGAAAACCCCTTTCCCAAGACCAGGGCATACAAATGAAGAGACTTGGAAAATATGGCGAAGGAAGTTTGTATGGGACCCAGGTGTCTGGGCTTCTGCAGCCAGCTGGTGTCCTCCTTCCCTTTGCAAAAAGCATGAGCAAGAACAGCTACTTCCAGAGTTCTTTCCTGCATTTCTCACGGAAACTAAAACACAAAGGTACATGTTCCCCCATAAAGAGATGAAGCTTTGCTTCCTCTAGAAATTATTTATCAAGAAAGCTTCAAAATGAGATTACCTTTTGTCCCAAACACACAGCGAATAAGGGGTTAAGAGAAGCAGGTGGAATGAGACATTAAAACAATAGGGTAAAAAGGAGATTTTTGTCAAGAGATGTAGTGAATGACATAGGGCTACTTTGAGGACCATTTCAGCTGTATCTGAAACACGGTTCATATTTCTTTTAAACATTTTAAATAGAGGTGTTTTTTTAGACCACAATTTTATGCATAAATGTTACAGAAAATTTTGTATTGGAGCTATAAGCAGGTCAGATTATATACCCTAAACTTCTGGGACTACCTACATGTGTGTGCATGCACATACACGCTTTGATAAAAATTCATTTTAATTCAAAATCTATTTCCTAAGATAGTGAATAATTCTCATTACTGACGTTAAGTGTGCCTTTGCTGATCACTTCTTCTGGAAACTGCAGTTTTGAACTCTCCATCTGACTGTTCAGCTCAGGAGTAGGCTGACCTAGAGAAGAAAACATTTTTTACTCTTCCAGAAATGTAATGGGTTAGACTGTAAAGTAAGGTTTGCTACAGTTAAATTCAAGAAATAAGGATAATAGGGAAACACTATTAAATAAATTCCTCAGTTCTCTTATTCTTTTTAAGATTTTCCCAAAGCTCCCAAGTATTCTTCCTATCCGTTTCCCAAATGATACAAAGAAAAGGAACAAAATATTTCTTTGGCACAGGTACTTTGGCAGAAAAGCACACGTCATTGAGGGTTATACACTTTAGCAACAGCTCCCCTTCTACCCAAACTGATTCCCCAGTGAAAAGAAAGGAGAACAGTGAAGAAAACAAAAATTCTGAGATGGGTAAAATCCAGGTAGATGATCCAATCCTCTCTTCCCCGCTTCATCAGTCAAACAGTGTATTGCCATAGTTCAAGGATGGACTGGAACCGTTCATTTCTATAACCAGTACACAAGAATTTACCAGATTTGCTTCAGAAGAGCCAAAGCAGCCAGTGCCTAATGCAAATCCTCTCAGACAGACAACACATGTCTGTGAGCTCTCGTTTGTCTGACTGCAGCATTAAGTTCAGTGCTGCAGCTCTTTCAGAAACCAACAGCTAATGTCAAGGAAACACATGAGGGCCCCTCCGGCAGCATCACAACAATGCTGTAGTTTCGTTAGCCAAGGAGGGAAAAAATCCTGCACTCAACTGGCAAGACTTTCCATGTTACTTTTTTTTTGTTATTAATAAAATAAAAATTAAATTAAATTAAAATGTCACTCCATCCATCCCAATCTAGTAAAGCCAAATGATGGCAAATTGGGATAGGTATGATACACAGAAGAAACACTAAGCTGCTTTTCAGCAAAACCTGTTTATATAAACTCAGTTTTGCTATTCCTCCTGTTGGTTTCTCCTTTATCTACCAGGACCTGAGTAACAAATCACTTTTCTTCAATAATGGAATCAAATTCTATTGTTAGGTCACCAAGCCTCATCTGGGCTTATGTATTTGTGTTAGGGTAGTGAGAGCAGAGGTTGGTCTGCAGCACTGATCTTCACACGTGAATTGAGAACAGCTTTATTCTATTTTCACATTGCTGATGGGATCTATTCCTGGGCACAAATCACTAACTCTTAGCCTTGACTTCGAGAGGATCGGCCCTTCTTTTTCTAACTTCCTCACTCTACTCACTTCCCCCCCGACTTAATTTCCAAAGTCAAAAGTTTGTCCAGCACAAAACTGTTTTCATCAAGGCCCTGCTTGGACTTTAGGGCATTGGAATAGCTAACAGTCCTGACAGAAAATTGGAATATCCCACCAATTTTGGAAGAAAAATATTTTCTAGGAAGCAACAAACCCTGAGCGGATACTGAGATGCCTGCAAAAGTGGCATTTTAGGCTAACACAGTTAACTGCCAAAAGAAATTAAAAGTTATTGCAGAGTAACATGTTGTGCTAGGAACCAAAAATGTGATTACTGGCTCAGGGCTTCTGAATTTCAACACGGAGGTTAGATAAACCTAAGCCAGTACTGCCTGCCAACAGAGCCCAGCATCCCTCAGAATATCTAGCATGCTGCCCTGAATCTCTAGTCAGTGCCTGGCAAACAGTACCTCCTTCCGTCACTTTTAGAAGTGAGACAAAAACCCGCAAGTGTCGCGTAGCCCTCCCTCTCCAGGCAACTTTTACAAAGAAACTCAGCGAGCAGCCTGTGCACAGCTTCAAAGTACAAAATGGTTATGTACTGGCTACTGCACTCAGTAGCTAGGTAGGATTGAAGAGCTACTAGAGTCATGATTAACACACTTTCCCCTCTTGGTTAGATGCTCGCTGAGCCTTTACTGCCTGCTCTGCTGGGCAGGTGGGGAAAGCCCAGCCTCCATCACACCTTGGGCCGGCTGGTCCTCGATATCACTGACCTACCAACTCCCAAATTCAGTTTTATACCTCTTCATATCACTGTGGGGTTTTTTTTTTCTTGAACCCCTGAGCTGCTAATCTTGCTTCTGCCTGCAGTTTTACCTTCCTTATCTTGCATGGCTCTTATCTCTGTACTTTCTTACAATTAAGCAATTTTCTTGTAAGTCCGAGCCAAGGTTTTGCAGCTGTGCTGTGACACAGCAAAGCCTTGGACCACAGACAGCTGAGTCCTTCAGAAGAGGGTCATGGCTCTAGGATAAGGGCTACAAAAGGTAACTGGAAAGAAGTAAAGTACCCAATGAAATGGTAAGCAGATGAAGCCTTTGAAAAGCTAGCCAGAAAAAGGCCACCAGGTAGGTAAAGGGGGAGGAAGGAGTGAAAAGAGGAGATAAATTTTGAGTTGGCTGGGCTGGTAGGCTGGAGACCAAAGTGAAAGTCATTACACAGAGGAATTGTAAGGAAAAAAAGAAGAGCATAAGGCAACCTCTGTCTGACTATGGCAAAGAAAGAGAGATGAGCAGCAGATTGGAGAGGAAACTAAGGGGTAGGGGAGAATATGGTCAAACATAGAAATAGGCAAAGACTATTCAAATACAGGATGTTACATCTTTGCGTGCCTTTTCCTGCTGCTCTTCAGAAAGCAGCCATCTCAGACATGGGTCTGCTAAAAGGGTACTATTTATATAGGGCTTATAATGGAGTGACAGAAAAACCTTTGTCTCCTTTAAAGCTGTGGATAACTACGTAGAGATTTGAAATGCTCCCATATGGGAGCTATATGCTTGTAGGATCCACATTGTTTGCCCTTGGCCAAATACCACATAATCATAGAATGGTTTGGGTTGGTAAAGGACCTTAAAGATCATCAAGTTCCAACCCCCTGCCATGGGCAGGGACACCCTCCACTAGCCCAGGTTGCTCAAAGCCTCATCCAGCCTGGCCTTGAACCCCTCCAGGGATGGGGCACCCACAGCTTCTCTGGGCAACCTGGGCCGCTGTCTCACCACTCTCACAGGAAAAATTTATTCCTAATGTCTAGTCTAAATCTGCCCTCTTTCCACTTATAACCGTTACCCCTTGTCCTCTTACTATACTCCCCAATAAAGAGTGCCGCCCCATCTCTCCTGTAGCCCCCTTCAGGTACTGTGAGGCTGCTATTAAGTCAAACATCTCCCAGGTAGAGAAGCCTCGTGCTCTCAGACTCATCCTTCCCAGGTTGACTTCAGCACGCAAAGCACCACGGAGAAAACCAAACAAAACCACATCTCAGAACAAAAGCAGCTGGCCATCTTTATTTCCTTTGGATATGCTGTGCATCAAAATGATTTAAAACCAAAGAAATGCAGGATTCTACTGATGTCTAATGTTTCTACAAAGTACACTCATGTGTTTACCCATAAGGACATGATGAATTCCCATTGCAGCTCAGCAAAGAACTTATTCTGTGATCAAAAGGTAAAGCACCCAGTGAAGTTTTTTGCCTTCCCATTTTTCTCCCCATGATATAAATCTGGCCACATCAAAACAACTGCGTCACTATTGTGCTGCCGAACCCTAAGACTGTGCTGTCACTCAAGCATCACTGAATAAAACCCATCAAACTGTTCTATGACAGCTAAACTAAAACTAACGACTTCTTCACCAGCAGCCACTGGGCTCTAACGGGCAGAAAATGACATTGATCTTAATCATATCAGACACCAGCTTCTCTCAGCTCTAGCTACAAGTCTAGTTGATTTCATGCTTCATTATAAAATCAATTAATTGTTTCATCACCTAGTCATTCTATGTGTTATTTATAAAGCTCTCTCTGTTGATATTCAAAGGACAGCAGGCAGTCAGGGCATTTTGTCTAGTACCACATGTCCCAGCCCCAAACAGTATGAAAGGAAACACATTATTATTTTTAAAAGATGAAGCACATATAAACCAATGCCATGGATGAGTTCACCTGGTCATCCAAAGCAATGTGATCAATTGTACCAGCCGGGGGGCATTTCCCGCATGCCTAAAAGGCCAGCTTTCACAGGGGCTTCACAGTCTTTCGCAAGGAGAGACGTGCCGTCCACAAACCCATCCTCAGTGTCACGTTTTGCTGATGCGCTCGTGCTTCCCTGCGGAAGAGCTCAACCTCCTTAGAGCTGAGAGCTGAAACATCTTCAGTGCAGTGAGGTATCTCAGAAGCTGAAACGACACATGGAACGCTAAGTTAACTGGTGCGGACACGACAGCATGCTGAACATTTGGAATATTTAAGCCACAATGAGGCTGTTTTGTTGCTTTACAACAATTATTTCGTTTTCCAAGCAACTCGGAAATTTGAGTGGATATTTACGGAAAACCAGATAATTCACTCAAGCATGAGTTTCCAAATGAAGTTTATTTTTAAGGAAGTTATTTATAGATTACTCTGTCAAGTTTCTCATTTACATCTAAATGCAGCAAAACACTTAGCCATGATGTATTTGAGTTCAAGATGTATTTCCATTAATGTATAACTAGAAACATTAATTTCAGACAAACAGGATTCTAACATTAGCAACAAGAGACAGAATTTGCTAAGCTTCAATCCTGCAAAAAACATATCTTTGTTACTACAGAGAGTCATTGCAATGGATGTGGTCTGGAAAACTGCATTTCTATTTTTATCTTAACTTTTGTCCCAGCTTTCATCCACATATTCCAGAGAGCACTTGGCCTTAGCTTTCCTGAATAGGTGGTCCTATAAGAAATATTTTATTTTTTACCTTGGATTTAAATTATACGGTGCAGTTTTATCCACTATTCCTTAATCTTATTAATTGATAATCTGTTGTGTTCTCTTCTATGATTTACAAATACTCTTTGGAAGCAGCACAATGACATTACTTTAACCCTGCCCTAATTTTAAGCTATTGATAATTTACGTAACACTGTCTTGCAGCTCTTCTGAAACCACTCTGTATTGATACTGAAGCTGTAAAAGTCACAGTCAGAGCTGAGTTTCACCCAGGGCAGTACCTTGATTTTGACAATGACCACCACTAATTCTTTCAAAGGGCGCACACCAGGACTCACAAAAGGCAGCTACGGAGGTGTTCGTCTGTCTGTACACAGAGGCAGCTCAAGTCCAGTGTTCCACATCCTCCCCGCTAGGTCTGTGTCTCCTGGTCAGGGTCTCATTTCTATCCATCCCTGGAAAATGACCCCTACACAAATGTTCTAATTCTTGAAACTTCTTCACTGCTACTCTGTCCTCCTTTGCCAATACAAAGCCCTAACAGCTGCATTCACCTGCATTGCTTAACTGCTGGGAAATTGCCTTCATCAAATTTGTCAAACTCATGAAAACCCCAAGTGCGTAAGTTGAAGTCACATAAGGAGTACTTATGTACATCTTGTGTCAGATATGCCCCCATGGGTGGGATGAGCACACGGCAATGCTTGACTGCTGCTAGAGAACCTGCCTTCAAAGGACACACTCCACCAGCTCACGGGCAGCCTCTGCTCCAGCTCTCCAAAGCACCTGACATAGTGGGCATGATAAGTAGAGCCCGACCTACCCCACGGGCTCCCGCAGTGCGAGGGCAGCAAAACTTCCATGACGCAAGTGTAGTAAATGCCAGCTGGAAAGCATTGCAAGATAGGGTCTGAAGGAACAAGTCTCACTCGGAACACTCAAGAGTAGATAAGCCAATTTGCCAAGACTTTAGCTTCTGGAAGAGGAAAACTACTGCTCTTCTGGAGTGAGGATGTGCATACTACCAATAAACACTTGGCCTCACCAAATTACTGGGTTTCTATTGACTTGGTGAGGGATGTAATAATTCTTTTATTTAAACTATGTGTTACTAGGAGACATCTCTATTTAAATATAAATTTCCAATATTTCTGAGGCATAGAGGCCTAATACAGCAGCATTGCTTATTCAGCAGTCTTTGTTCTCTTTGCTTAAAAGATACCTGTCTCTAAGAATTAGGTAAAATATTTCTTCTGGCAAATCTACTTACAACAGCCCTTTCCTAAACATCCATAATTTAGGTTGATTGTATATAGTACTCATAAGCCAAGAATTACATATCCTCATGTATGTCATCCATAAGAACACAAAACTTTGCTTCCAGGCTTCTGCCTTCACTATTTCAGAAACAAAGAGTGATTCAGGACTTGCTAAATAATCTTCCCGTCATGTGACTAGGAAGAGAGTCATTGACTTCAAATTCAGATAAGAGACCATTTTCAGGAATGTGCCCTACAGGGAAGAGGAAAAAAATAGCTATAGATTGGTCAGTGGTTTTGACAGTCATCATCTGCCTTCTCTACTCAGTTTGTTAAAAATCAGCATCACCATTTGGCCACTGCAAGGATGCCACTTAAGAATAAGTAGTTTTAAGTCTAACTGAATCACGAACAGGCCAGGTTGTTTTCACATTTCTGTTCTGTAGGATTCAGTTTTTTTTGGTTAGGGCTATGAACTCACACCAAGTGCTACAGAAATTGAGATTGTGCAATACCTTCCTGGAATAAATCCTAAATTCTCATATTTTACTTAAATAGCAAAACTTTTCCCAGAGGATAGCAAAAGTCCACTAACAGTTTTAGGTTCTCACTTCTGGTGAGTGCATTTTCACCAGCTCCAGTCCCACTTCTGGGACATGGACTTACTGAAGTGAGGCCAGCCCAGGGCCACCAAGATGACTAAGGGACTGGAGCATCTTCCATATGTGGAGAGGTTGAGGGAGCTGGGATTGTTCAGCCTGGAGAAAAGAAGGCTCAAGGGATCTTACCAAGGTATATAAACACCTGAGGGGAAGGGGGAGAAGATAAGGGCAATGGATATATATTAAAGCAAATGAAATTCCACCTGAACACAAGAATAGACTTTTTTACTGTGAAGGTGGTCAAACACAGGAACAGGTTTCCCAGAGAGGTTGTGGAGACATTAAAAACCCAGCTGGACATGGTCCTGAACAACCAGCTCTAGCTGCCCCTGCTTGAGCAGGGGGGCTGGGCTAGAAGGTCTCAAGAGACCCTTCTAACCTAAACAACGCTAACATTAACACCATGATCTGCAGCAGCAACAGTAAAAAAATAATTCTATTACTGATATGTTTTTGTCCATATAACATCAATTTTTGCATCATCTGTAGTTTTCATTGGGTTAACTGCAAATAGTTTCTATTGATTAACCTCTAGTTGGTGCATAATGTGAGGAAATGAGGTCAAAGATAGCTTCAGCAATGGAACAAACTCATCATCTGCAGCATTAGTGGTTGGCTAAAGTGTTTGAACCAAAGTCATACAAAGGGCAAATCCTCTTTCCAGCAACTCATTGTGCCTGCATTGCCTGTGATTGCTTTTGGTTCACTCCTCTGCCTAGGAGTAGAACAACTTATGTAAAACAAACCTTGTGAGAAAGTGTAAACTATTCTAAACTTGAAGGATGTGTGCCAACATTTTTTACTTTTTTTTCCCCCCCTCTGAAGAATGCAAATACATTCCTGAGTGAATGAATAACTAAATCAACAAATGTACTTCTGCAGGTGACAAACTTCTCCCTTACTAACGTACACACACGCTACTCCCTGATGTACTCGTACTGTACTGTGATTCCAGAGCACTGTGCTGTCTCATGCAGTGTCCTTGAAGCCCTGACCCCCTTCTCATTTCTATCAGAAGATGTCTGATCCATCTCAGGTTGGAAAGAGAAATGCCACTCTTCAGCTTCTACAGGGGATAGAAATCCCCACAGACCACTCAGAAAAGAGGGATCCTTACCTTGCTAGCTGGATTTTATCATCTGCAGGCTCTTCTCATTTTCTTTCTGGCCAGAATTATCCTCATGTGTGGTAAGAGACCAGCAGTGCAAGGTGGAGGCAGATAACACTCTTCCTCTTTTTTTTCCTACACCAGCTTCCTTAAATGAACGTGCAACTTTAATTTCAATGACTTAAACTAAACATTTCTCAAAAATCAACAAAATATTATATTAGCTATCAAGAACACAGAGCTACTTTAATTTCTTTCAATACTGTGGTAAAACACTCAGAAAAACTCTCTGATGATTTTGCTGTTTCTTTAGAGGAAAAACAGAAGTGTAATGCTGAAAGCTCATATAAAAGCAGAATTTGGCTAAAAAAAATTAAAAGGAACTTAGTAAGTTCAATAACATCTTAACAAAAGTGGAAATTTCAGAGTATTGAGTACTCACCAGGGAGCATTTTATTATGGAAGAAGAGCCGTACTTAGCCTGGTGAACACATTCTGCAATGTTTTTCTGTTGCCTGAAGACAAGCAATCCATTTATTCGACTCATGTATTCTTCAGTAAGAAGCAGGGAGTGCTCACCACTTCAGGAAACTCTATGCTTTTCACACTTGGCACAGAAGCAAATGGCACAGTATCATCTCATGTCAGGGAATGCAGCAATTGGGAAAAGAGAATAAGGGGAAAAGCATCTGAAGAGAGACAGTGACACTGAGCAAGGGCTCTCTGTCTCTCTCAGGCATACGCTACAGCTGCAAGCCTGCTTGCACACAGGCGAGGATCTGTGCAGGACATGGCACTCAACCTGTGGGTCCTCAGATGTCCTACCTCTCACTTGGCCACGAGTACAGCCTGCATCCACCCGTGAGCAGCTTCCTCTCCAGCTCCCACTGCCACCCTTCCAGGAGGGATCCCATGCCCTGTCTGAACTACTGCTGGTTGCTGCATGATGGGAACGAAGCAGCTCTTGCTGGGATGTGTAGATCAGCAGGTTGACTGGGATGGAAATGAAATGAGGATGGCTTGAGGGACTTGAGCAAACCTTCTTACCTGGGTAAGAAAACACCCCAATCACTCAGGTCAGGAGATCAGTAAAGAGGTGAGAAAGCCACCTGCAGGCAAGCTGTCAGACTGACAACATAGCTTTTGGGGTTGGAGAAATATTTTATCTTTAGGCATGCAACCAGCCTGGTGCAACCCTACGCCTGCTGTTTGACCCCACCCTACCAACACAGCCAGCTCCTCTGAGCCTCATGTCGCAACCCACTTTCCTTTCTTCCTGGCGCCAGCTGAATCAGTGGGAACAAAAGGACACGTTGTCTGAATGGGTGAGCAGTTTCATCATGACTTGCAGAAAAGCTGAGCACCAAAAAAAAAGAAAAAACAGATACCTTATCTTGTCTCAGTTTCAGTCCCCTGCAGAACGCAGTGACTATTCAACGTACTGAGGGCTGGGAGGAGCCTCCAGCTCTTGTGGGATGCTGGATATCCACAATTTAGATCTTTAGTAGAAAATACAACTGTATGTCAAACCATGCAGTAAGACATTCCTAAATAGGTCAGAAGTCCACAAGAAATTTCAGGTGAAAAAAAAAAACAGTAAAAAACCCTCCAGGGAGAGAAGGACAACTTACACAGGTATTTAAGGCTCTTGGAAAGATCTATTTTCACTAAGAAAAACACACAGATAAAAATGATGTTGCGCAAGCCTTAAGATTACAGCAAATATTTTGGATAAGAGATCAAAATAGTTGTAGTTCAAGGAATTTTTGTTTTCCTGCTATTTTATGAGGGCAGATAGAATGGTCCAAAATATGTGCGAGTAAATCAAATGTTTTACATCCATGTCCAAGTATTTTCCCCAGTAGACAATGACAAAAATATCAGTGTCTACAAAACTACAAACTCAGTCTTTTCACATGGTACACTTACAACTTTTTTTTTCCTCTTCCTGTTAACAAGGGACTCTCAAACATCAGTTGCACCCAAATCCAGAAACATTTCTGGTATGGTGCCAGTTGCACTTGTCTAACCCCTGAGCAGTGCAATGGTGACACTCCCAGTACACACAGCAAACACCAAGAGCAGGCTGCTGTGAAAATACCTCTGCGGTTTGGCACTAAGGCTTTGTGTACTTCAAAATCAGCAACAAAAAAAGTGCTATACATCTAACAACAAAATATACGTAGCCCCTTTTGCAGTCCTCACAGTCAGCATTTGCTGGATGTGTGAAACTAGTTAGGTGGCAGCATCTGTCAAAAGTGGAAGGGGCTCTTCTGAGTTTCACTCTTTCAAAGTCTGAGTTTAGGGGAAAAAGGAGAGGAAGAAATAACTGAAGAACGGTGGCCATTTCAAAGTCTTAATATTCCTCAGAGACTGTTGTGCTGTCTATGTCTCTGAAAAGAAAGTTGGAGGGAGGGTAGAAATAAACATTTTCACAACATCGCGACTGATGGAGGACAAAGCACTCGAAACCAGAAACCTCTTAGGAACAACTTGCCAAATGGGAGTCCTGGTCATTTCAGACTTCTGCAAGGAAAGCGATAGTAAGGTGGAACATATTCTGACTTTGTCAGGGCAATAAAAAGTACTGATACTGACCTTGAAAGGCTCGTGGCTGGAAAGTTGGAGGCATTTCACATTATTTTCTCTTCCGCTGAGGAGTGAAGAGGGAATCCTAGGAGAGCAAACTCTGGTATTCATATGAATCAAAGCTCATATCACTGAAGTTCATAAGTAATCTTGCACTGACAGGAACTGAATAGGTTTTATAGAAGATAATTTTACCCAAAAGTGACTTCCTCCATCTATTCCACTTTGCTTAGTGCCACCTCTGACACTTTGGAAACTGTTACGAGCAACTCCCTGAGGCTGCAAGAGGAGTGCCTAAATCCAGAGCCTCTGCACTGCTCTGTCTCCAGCCACAGATGGAAGATTGCCGGAATGGACATAGATTGCAACATGCATGGAAGAAAGGAAAAGTCACCTCAGCTAGGAGAATTTAGCTTATCCCCATCCTGTGCTGGCTCTCCCCTATTCACTTGTAGGAAGGATGTGTAAGCCAGCACCTCAGCTGGATGTTTTTTATCCCTATTACCCTCCCTGCAGAGCTCTTCCCAAATGATTCTCATTCTAATCACACCTGGTATTGGTTAATCTTTTTTAATGAATTTTGCAGTTTGCACCCGTCTGATGTCAAATACTAGCTCCCCTCCCCTTCTGCTGCCATTTAAACCACTAAAAAAGAGGAACTGCCTTAAAATATATAACTCAGCCTGGGCAACTGGAGGTTAGCACAAGACAGAGATAAAGCATATTTATTGCTGGATTTACAAATAGCCTCCAGGTCCATGCACCTGGCTTTGTGTTGCTTTGCTTTCTATGGGCAAATGGGGAATGCACCTGCCCACCACCCGTGGTTACCTGTGGTTTTGCACCCAGAGCTTGAAGCAACTGGAAGCAAGCACTCTTGAAGACATGCCCATGGGGCTGAACACAGCATCAACCCCAAAGCTCACAGGCTACGTGATCAATCTGTGCTTGTGCAAGAGCCGTCTGTCTGCAGTTTCAGAAACCATCAGCCAAATGAATGGGGCAGAGAATAGAGGAGGTTAAACTCCTTTTACCCGCCTACTTTGCTTTTTCCATACCCAGTGCAAATTCAGACAAAGAACACCTGAGAAACTTCTGTTTGAGCACTTCAGACTATTGCTTAATTCAGGTAGGAAGGAGAACAGCTAATAATCCAAATATGAGATTATTTTTATTTTGCCATAGTCTTTGAGAAGCAGAACACGCGGAGACCCTTTTTCCTTAACCACAGCAGAATAAATGGATTATTTCCTCGCTCATGAATCTGAGACAATGTTCTGTTCACTTCTGTTAACTTCCAATTGACTCAAAGCTTCCCTGGTTTTTGAGTTCAGATTTGTTTCTGGTGCACAGAGAGAGAGATTCACCATTTCTTCCTCCTGTTTCTCCAGTGGGTTCCAAGAACAGCCTTAGTCCCTTGGTGTTAATTATTCCTCAAGATTAACCAGTAATCAAAGACATTTAGTGATTAATCTAAACAAGTTCATTCCTCAGATAGTATTTTCAATAGGGTTTTCTTATATATATTATACATATACTTCCTCTAACCTCCTTCAGCATACCCATACACAAGGGACACAGTGAGCTTTAGATATAGGCTGACTACGGAACGGGGTAAGTTCTGTCATCTGGAAATAAATGCAAGTATTCCCTTAGTGCATTTATGCTGGATTTACCAGTATTGGCTTCTACTGTGATTAGAGCAGTTGCTGTTGGAAAGTCACTCCTGGAGCCACGAGAGACGCTTTGCTCCTTTAAAAACAGAATTCTGGTTTTCAGGCAGGATGAAATATTTCACTTATGTGCATCACAAGGACCTACAGCTCTACTGCGTGGCAGCAAAACTAAGGCCTAGCTGTTGATCCTTTTGTCTCGCTCACTTTACCAGATCATCCCCACACACTTCCGAGAACAGAAAACTTCTCCCACAGCAGTAACCTGGAAAATAAAAACTAACCGACCAACCAAAGCAAAACCCAAAAACCCAAGCCAAAACCCACAAAGTTTTAAAAACCTGCTCTTCTTAATCCACTTTAGTTTCCTTGAAAGCAATTGTGATATCGAATGATTCATTTTGTTGAATGGAAAAGGATGGTGTGGAAAGATTATTTTTGGGGGGAAGTCTCAGATTTCAAAAGGTTGAAGTGAAGGGTTTCTCCTCCACCTTCAGCCTTTCAGTGCGTATCTGTAAACCGGGGGCGTGCCCCCCCCCTGCCCAGGACTCCCTGGAGGCTTGCTAGTGAGACCATCCAGTGCTTGTTCATGAGATGAAGCAGCTTAATGTTTTTAAGAAGGCTTCTCTTTAAAAGCTCTTGACATTTGCTTGTTAAGTAACACATTTGTGTAATGTTATCCCTGCTGAAACTGCTGCGGATGGAATCAGGCAGATGACACATGTTACATTACATTAGGAGGTTGAACATTCCACTAATTGCATTGGCCTACTTCTGTGAACCACAGATTATTCTCCGACTCATAAAGCACATCTGATTCCTTTACGCAGTCATTCATGCAATGTGATGCAATTGCAAGGGTCCACAAGGGGATGAAACCTCGTGATTTCGCTATCCAAACAGACAGCATCTCCAATTTTCATCAATGTTTTGACCACATGCATGAAACGAGGAACAGAGCTCTCTTATCTTCTGCAACTTGCACACAGATATTCATTTCTGAACTCTTCCCTTTTACAGAAAGATAACAAAACATTAATTGAAATAAGAAAAGCAGCTGACTGGCCTTGACTTGACTATTTTTTTTTTTTTTCCAGTTCCACAAGGGAATTTCTGCAGGATGTAATGGGAAACAAAGCATCAGTACAGAGAACACAAACCAGTACAGGTCAGCCATCAGCTGACATCCCAAGGACCTCCACTCTGTGCTGCATCTTCTGAACAGATGGATCCTTTGGCTATTCATCAATAATTTGTGCTTAAATGTCACGTATACATGTAACTCCCTGTGACCTGGGAAGAGTCTCATTGCTCCTCTGCTAAGCCAGAGAAGCTATCAGGATAACTATATTTTATAGGGTAACTGGGGTTTCCTTACCTTGTCCAGTTTCTCATCAGTAGGAATGCTAAGATAAAGAAAGGAAATAGTGTGCCAGCTAACTCAGGATTGAGCGTTACTTACGTGAAATGCTGAAGCAAGTGCACTAGAAAAAGTAATTCCAAATGCGTCAAACAAATGAGCCATTACATCCCTGCTCATACTCTCAAGTGGAAAACCAGCACCTGAGACAAGAGCCCGCTGAAGCTAGCACAAGTCCTTAAGCCAGCTTCACTGGGCTTTGGCTCAAGGTCTTTCATATAGAACCACCCACACCCGTGAACTTTCCCACTTAAGAATAAAGCCAAGAAACCACTTCTGAACATGAAGAACTGGTTTTTACTGCTTTTGCCCTCCATGTAGCAATTGGAAGATGAGTTTTTCAGCTGATGCTTTTCACTCCTCTATGCACAATAGCTTGTAAAAAAAAAAAAGTTATCACTAAACTTGAAAACCCCAAATTGCAAGCTTGTCTTGAGTTGATTACTTCTCTAAGCTGCTCTGCTTCAGAATCAAATCTCATTATTGCTCATGTAATGATCTCATTGATCATTAAACATTGCCTTTTACCAGAGTAACACTGGAGTTACTACAGTAACACTGGAAGGACGTTTGACTAAAAAATGGATAATTTATTTCAAATACATTCATGACCCTTCTGTATACTTTTTACAAAATATCATAAAGCAATATGCATGAGCAAAGCAAGCTGCAAATGTTAGAACATGCTTATATTCACACAGATGGTGTTTTTAACATGCACTCACCTTTTTTTTTTAAGGTTGTATTTCAAATTAGAAAAAAAGCAAAAAAAACCCCCATAATTCACCATAAAAAGTTTAAACCTGTCAACTTTTCCAAAAATAAATACCTGGTATTTCCAATCCCACCACAGCACTTCTTTGAACAAAACTGTTTGCAAACTTCAGTTACATTTGGCAAATATTTGGTCTATCTGAAGCTGAATTCCTCTGGCTGAATTTACTGTTTGCTAAAAGAGAAGGCAAATTGCTGAGCTCCATTACATATAAATGTAAACACCTTTCTTGCATTTGAAGATTTCCCAATACAGGCCTAATATCCCTCATCAGGGGGCTTAAAAATGATGAAAGATAGCGTTATTCACTTCCTATATCTTATACTAAATGTTCATGTGCTCAAGTCTGTAATAGCAGCATAACACTGTAATTTAAGGAAAAAAAAAAGTAGGGATGGGGTGAGGAAATTGCTAAGGAAGTGAACGTGATGGATATATCTAAATTAATTGTGAAACTTCTGGCTCTGCAGGTTACCAGTCTAGATAAGATGGTCATGACTCATCAAGTGCAAAGGTTGCCTCGCCATGAAACCCTGGTTAGGATTTCCCTTGGAGAAGGGAAAAGCCTGCAGCGTGGTTGTGCGCTTCCTCCAATTTCAGCGCAGGGGGAGCTGGCCCCTTACTGTTCCCAGCACGAGCCATCGGGAAACACTTCTGCTGCAGGTGTTTCTACAGACAAAATGCAGTAAACGAACTATCTCACTGCAGAGACTTGGAACAAAACATGGCCAAAAGCATGAGATGCTGTGTCTTGTTTCAAACCTTCTGGTAAATTACGAACGCCAAGGTGCAAGCTGGGGCAGTGACTGGGAAAGAAGAGATGGGGAAGGGCTGGCCGTGGGTCAGCCGCCGGAGTGATCCCCCAATGCTTCGGGAATCCTGGGGCAAGAGATCTGCCCTGGAGCATACTAATCCTGTAATAGCTTGTCAATGAAAGGGACAGCTGCTGAACTAAATCTTGGATTTAATTTTAATCCACGTGACTTCCTCTGCATTTATCTAGGGGTTTCTAACTGAGAGGAGAGCCTCTGTGCTGACCAAGAAGGAAAATCTGTCATTTAGTTAATGTCTATAAAGTGCACAGAAATCATCCTTTTGCCCAACTGGTGACTCCACACAATCGCCAGGCACGCAATCGCCAGGCACACAACCGCAAAGCTGTCCGTGGGGCTCGGCTGACTGCAGGAGAACTAGATGTTGCTCCATGACCAAAGGGCAAATTGTCAAGATGCGAACTGCTGAGTCACGGGCCGTTTCAGTGCAGGTCCTGCTATGAGAACACCTCTGCCCACAGTCCGACAGGAAAGGTGTCTGACCTGAATGTCCCGTCCCTGGAAACATTCAAGGTCAGGTTGGACGGGGCTCTGGGCAACCTGATCTAGTGGAAGGTGTCCCTGCTCCCTGCAGGGGGGTTGGACTGGATGACCTCCACGGTCCCTTCCAACCCAAACTATTCCATGATTCTAGGGTTCTATGAATGGACCTCTCTCCACCCGGACTGTATATACGCTTCGTTTAATAGATGATGGTCTTGACCTGTTTGTTCTCCCAGTCATAAAGCTTCCCAAAGTTGGACAGAAGCAAAAGACACTTCAGGCAAAGAGCCTCGGTGCAACAAACTGTGATACACAATCCTGGTTTGACTGCATACAACTGGCAATTCAGCAAATTTTTCATGCTACCAACAGCTGTTGCAGGCCAAAAGGGCAACAGAGATGGAGAGCTTAATCTGTAAGAAATCGTCAACAGAGGGAGCTAAGGTTAAATCGGTTCAGTGCATTACTAACTTCATTATTTTAAACTTGCAGGAAAAAATCATTTTCCATTTTCAGGAAGCGCAGGAATTTATTTGATCTCTTGTACGTGCGTTGAGAAGAATCTGGCAGAAAGGTAAAATTACTTTTCTCTTCAGAAGAAACCTACCTCCTGATCCTGTAAAGAACTGTACTCACCTGAGTAACAGGTGCTTTGTAAATCCTACTGTTTGTATCACTGCGCTCCCTGCCAGACCCTAAGGTGTGCAGAGCAGCGCCGAGGGGAGGGAATAACACCTGCCCACGACACAGGGCCTGAGCACATCTTCCACTGGACAGGGACCAGGTTGCCCATTTGAAAATATGAAGTTAAAGAGTTGGTCTTCAGCACAGTTCTGCCACAGGTTGGAAGGTTTTTCTCCCTCATCCACACTAAAAATTTCCTACAGGCAAAGGGAAAAGGGCTTTTTACTACCTTGCCAGTCATTTGACGTACAATTGTAGGGCAAAGGCGTGCTTGTGCTTTCTACCAACTCAACAAAGAAAACTCTTGGAGTTAAGGCCCAGTTTTAACTCGTTAACCATCTCACATTGACAGTGTTTTTGCTAATGATTTACCACATATTATCACTGGCAACCCTGCCAAGGTAGGAGCAAAGTGCAGTCTGTTGAAAGCAATTCCTCCTCCTGAAGAATACCTCCCGCTTTCCCTTCACGAACCAGAACCCGCAACGTACTGCTGTGTTCCACACTCTGCTCCAACTTCAAATAAACTGGACTTCTCAGCAGCTCAAAATCTTACAACTATTTGTGAAATAAGTTTGTTTCATATTACTTCCATTTACTTCTCTCCAAGAGCAAAGTCTTTGAGAACGAGAAACATTGCTTCAGTTTTCTGCTAATGAAATGGGGGAAAAAAGGTCTCAGCTGCTTCTCTGCAACGGAAGGAATTGTCATGGCCCACAGAGGCTGCTTTATGCACAACGAACAATTAAAAACTGCTGAGATAGGGCTTTAGTTAAACCACCTTAAACTTCCCTTTATGGGATGTACTCAAATCCACCTCTCCCATTGACATGCTGGAGGAAAGGAACATTAAACATGACTCTGCAGCCAAGGCAAGTCCAAAAGCAAGGAAGTGTCACCATTGACGTGGGCCTTGACAATTTGGCTCAAAACTCATACTACACCAGTCCAAATTAGAAGACACTTTTTTTTTTTTTTTTTTTTTTGGTAAACATTCTCTCAGCTGGTGGTTGAAAACACAGTTTCACACACACAAAGTGAGCAAGGCGTCAGAGCAGATTTCTGCGGTCCATATCAGACCTGTCTCTTTAGCACCAGAAAACTTTGCTCAAGCACTGATACGTTCTGGTCACACACAAAGAGGAAAGCAAAGCATGGCAACATTGAATGGGCTTTGTTAAGGACAAAGTACAAATGAATTGGAGAAAGGAAAAAAAAAAAACCCAAACAAAAAAGTGCAACATCCATGAGCGATAAGCTGCAGTAACGCCACAGAGCTCTAACTGCTAACGTGCATTACTCATGGGCAGAGTTTGCTTGAATGCTCTTTCCCCTTCTTCACTGATAACAGGAAAAAAAAAAAAAAAGGCTTTGTTCTTTATGACACAGGCTTGGAAGTTACATTTCCTATTTTTTTTTGTTGTTTTTATTTCTGGCTCCTCTGCTTTAATGAGATTGCAGCTGCTTAAGGCATTGTTCTATAATTAGATGTGATACTGTTGGGCTTCGTATCAGTTAGAAATAATCTCAAACAGACATTTCTTGTCTTGCTCCACACTTTTTACATTTAAAAAAAAACACCCATCATCTGACTCAGCTCCCTAGTGTCTACTTTTTATTATCTTCTTTTTAAATGGCACTTCAAAGAATTTCTTGCTTTTGAACACAAGTCGAAAAACTCCAGTACCCAATTTTTTGTGGTAGTCCAAAAGTCACAAAGCTTGCTTGTTATCTGAGGGAATGTTGCATTTACTTTGTGTGTGTGTGTGTGTGTGTGTGAGAGAGAGAGAGAGAGAGAGAGAGAGTCATCATGGCATGCTTGTCACGGGGAGTGGTTTGCATATTAATAAACACTATATATGAGCCTTTCCCACTAAGGCCAGCACTCAGAGGGACTCCCGTGCTCCGAGGAAGGGACCGTGTACCGCTGCACCAAAGTGAGTCCTGTTTCGGCTTTGCTTACTGCCGCAGCCTGCCTCCTCTGTTTCTCCTTTCTTCTCACCCCATCTCTAGACCTTCTTTGCTGCTTACAGGCATCTCTAAACTGCCTGCTGCCCTTAAGAACATCTGTACAACCACATGCACTGCTACAATCACACTTCAGGAATTACGAACTGCTTTTCTAGGGGCAAAAAGGCAGGTCAGTAGTCTGTCATTACAGCAAGCCCCCGTTTCTCCGCAGTGCCTGATGCTATCAGTACTGAGCTGCTTTAATCATCAGGGTACGTGTCAGAAAGACACTTTCCAAAGAAAAGACAACTTCATCAGCACAGCAGCCAAAAACTCGTGTGCTCCTGGCATTCTGCAGGGAGTTTTCAATAAGTGAAAAACCATTTCAAAGCGATATTTTATTAGACCTAAAGGCTGACTTATATGCATTCACTTATTAAGCCAAATCTAGGCTAATGTCAGAGGAATTAGATGAATATTAAGCAGCACCAACCAATTCCTCCAGGTCATTTTTTGTGCACTGTTCTGTCCATTTTCCAAATTTATGTCTTCTGATTCACCAATGGATTAACATACTCTCAGCCTAATTCCCATTATTCTATAGAGGAAAACCTCCTGCATCTGCTTCCACTCGCCCTATTTTTCTCCTTATCAAAATTCAGAGAGGTTTTTTTTTTGCTGTTGATTTTTGTCTTTTACTTCAAAATGACACTCTGAATAGCCGTTCAGGATTTTTTTTTTAAATGCTAACTGCCGTCATTTGCCTGTGTATATAATCCTCCTGCACACATTTCCTTGATTAAAAGCCATCCTTTATTCACTGCTCACTTCAAAGCATCCAGGCAAACAAACCGCAGCTATAAAGCATTTTTCCTGGACGTCTATGCTCCTTAGAACTGTTTGTAAACACTGGTACTCTCATACTTAAAAGTTGCAACTTTTGAAAAGAAAAAAAAAGAAAAAAACTAGACACAGAGGTATTTTCTAAGTTTACTTTTGTTTATTCTTTTGTTTTCTTTAATCCAAAATAGAATCCACCTCTCCCTAAAAATGCATACGTAGTGTGAATGACTTCCTGCTGCAGATGCACGCACACCCAGACACACACGATCAAATCTGTTTGGACAGAATAGGACTGGAACTCTCCAAATTTTAAACTGAAAACATACACAAAGTAATTGTTAGAGTTCTGGGTTTGTGCACACACAAGCACGTCAGCCAGCTGTCCAGCGCGGCACACTCCTGTGCCACGGATGAACATAGGCTGCTGCTCTAAGACTTTGCTCTTAGGACATCTGGTTAAGATATCCTTCTTCTAAGCAGCTAGAAAGCAGGAGTAGTTGAAGACAGTGCTCACCTGCGAAATACCTTTGATCAAAATCTCACTGGCAAGTAACTATGCTGCCTAGCAGCCAGGGACATATCGTTGATGTTGCATTAGCAAGTGGCATGCTGTGACACTTGAAGCTGTGCTTATTCCCGTCAGCTGAAGACTTAGTGTATATGCTGCCAAGCTCAAACAGGTGAATTTTTCACCCTTTTGCCAGTTAGTCCAAGAGGGGGAGAGGGGCATGGGGAGAGGAAAAAAATAAAAGAATCTGCCAAATTCCACATACACATTTCAAAGTGCCATCATTTTGAAGAGCTTCACTTACCTGGAGTCAAACTGCTAAAACTCCCAT
Source organism: Pterocles gutturalis (assembly GCF_000699245.1). Taxonomy (NCBI): domain Eukaryota; kingdom Metazoa; phylum Chordata; class Aves; order Pterocliformes; family Pteroclidae; genus Pterocles; species Pterocles gutturalis. The sequence continues at coordinate 17,685 of NW_010119164.1, read as the reverse complement.
TAAAATAAGCTACAACAATGAAATGAAAAAAACTAAATGCTTAAGTTTGCATCCCTTTAGAAGCTTCAAAACGTTGCTGGAATAACTCTGTAAAAGCATGAGCATGAAATGGGCTAGGAGAGAAAACAAGGAGATTCAGCAATATGAGGACAGACACATCTGCACTTTGGATTCAGGGAGCAGATGGAAAAGGGAGAAGGAGACCAAAAAAAGGTGTACAGAAAGGATGGCTTTAACTGTCTCACAGTCTTTCTTTAGCTGATGTTTGACAACAGAAAAGAACAAATGTGGGACACCAGTCTCTGTCACTGTATGCCTCAGGTAAAACAATTTTATTTTTTTTTTTTTTTGTGCCAGGGTACCTTGGGGCAGAGCCCGTTAGCTACAGGAAACATATCTTGTGCTGAAAAACCTACCTAGTTATTTTTCTTTCATGCCTGTAATTTTGTTTATTTTTGGCAAGTTGGACAGCAGATTCACAACATGCAACAGTTCAAGAGCAAAGCAGTTTAGACTAGCAGGGGGAAGGATTTGGCATTTGTACTCCCCCTTGTACATATATACACACATACACGGCTGGGCTATGAAAAAAAAAGCTTATTATTTTTTCACATCCAAGAAAAGATGCTAGGTGGCCAAGACAGTTATATAAATTACTGTACTGCACAAGCTCGAGAGTTTAGGAAATGGCCATGAAATCATCCTGGCAAAACCAGCAGCTGCCTTTGGAGAGCTGAATAAACCACTTCACACACAGCAACGTGACTCACAACTGCGCTCTTTGCTTTGCAGGGATGTTGTGAGGGGGTGCTGATTTATCTGAGGACTACAGAGACAGATGCAAGGCATGCATTTTACAGGAATGGCTGGTGTTGGCAAGAATTAAGATTATTTAGGCTTTTGTTCTACCACAAAATGCTTCAGGGAATTCTTAAGACATCTGATGAGGAAATAAAAGACTTTCATAGTCTCTCCTGAGAAATTATTCTAACCACTCCTTAGTGCACACCTTCCCTGAGATATCTCCTCTTGCAATTTTATTTACCATTATTTCACAGTCTCAGGTGCGCAGTTTATTCATTTGAAGTTCATTACAGCTTGGGAAGGCTGTGTCAAACGATTTTTAAAGTCACTTGCATAAAACTGGGGCCAAGTAGCTGCAAATGGAAAGACTGAGGATCAGACAGAAAGCAAAGTCATCACAGATGCTCAGGCCCTAGGCTAAAGAGCCCAGCACACGAGGCAGAAGGAGCAGCACGGTGCGGAGCAGCCCAGCAAAGCCCTGTCCATCACTGCCCCTCTGCCTCCTGGTACCTGCTGACAGGTCAGCGCTCCCTCATTCACTTCAGCTAAAATGAATGGGGTGGACTTCAAATATCTGAATTATTCTCCTTTTGACTGCCGTTGCCCTAGGGGCAGTCACATGAAGAGCAGCAGCTTGGAGAGGTTGGCTTGGAGAAACCCAGGGGACCCTGGTGTCCTCCTTCAACGACAGTCTTGACAGTGGCCACCCCTTTGCTGCCCTGTCACATTGGACTCTCATCTTCAAAAAAAACCCCTCTCAGAACAAGCATTATTCTAATCCTCCTCTTTGAGGTGTGTTTTTTCCCTGTGTTCTTGAAGGATTTTTCTAGAGATCCAATTTCCCACATCAGCAAAGCAAGCCTGGAGATTCCTTGGACAGATAACTGCTTTAAGCTCTCCTACAGCCTCTTTTTTAAACCCACACATGAGCAGATCAGGCTTTCAAAAGCCCTCTCTCACACAGCAGAGCTTTACTCGTCAGGTCACGTAGCATTCTGGTATCGTTAGTACTCTGCAGTAATCCCACAGCAATGTCTTAAAAACTCTTCTCAAGTTAGGAGGCTAATTTCCACCACAGGTTACAAATAACCAGCACACTGGGTAAAGACATGCAAAATCCCACCACCACCAACAACAAAAAAAAGTGTTTTCAGCTGTGCAAATGTCTAATCTTGAAAATCATGCTAAGAAGTATCAGACCACAACCACTACCTCTGAGATTTGCTATTTCAAAACTCAACCCAACATCAAGTTGCATAAACATTTACTTCAGATGATTTGTGTATTAAACAGAAAAGAGTGTGCGTATTTTTTCCTCTTTTCTCTCCAAGGTCCAGATTGTTATCTAGCATAAAAAAAAAAGAAGGGATCAAATTAAAATGTTTATTTTCTGTAACTGGGACAGAGCAGGAAAACGGACTCACTTTTCAGAAAGGGAGTTTATGTCAGACTGAGAGCTGACAGGAATTAGATAGAATTACTCAAATCTTTTAATTTTATTCTCTGTCAAAATGTAAACTGCTGTGGAAATCTTCCATTGGAAGATTTGCAGTCTTCCATTAATCTGCCAATGTTCTCCAATCTTTCTCCCCCAAAAGGGGGGGCAGAAATTTTCTCATTTTGTTTGCTAAAAAAGAATTAATAAAAACATTTTCTGGCACAAAAAAAACCCCTGCAAACCAACAGATCATTACTATTTTCAGTTTTCAAAGGCTGAAAAATATCTCTTTAAGCCTCTAATATTTTAGACTTTGTGTTAAAAGCAGAAGAAGTTTATGCATGAGAAAAGGAAAATGAGCTTTTTTTTTTTCCTTTTTGCTGTGCAATAGGAGAGGACCATCCTGATTCTTCAATTGTCTGTTTCCTAACAGGAATCTGAAAGTCATTAGCTTCCCCATTCAGGGAGTACATCATGTAAGACTAAAAAAAAAAAAAAAAAAAAGTTAAGGTATTCTTGCAGCAAATCAGTTTGATCAGGAACCAGAAGGAGAGCTGCACCGTGCCCTGCAGACGGGGCAAGGCTGCTTTCCAGCTGGCTCCCGCCTTTTCAGCATTGCTCAAGCAGGGGTGGGTAACCAGGCACACCTTTCCCCAAACCTTTCTGACCATTACATTAAGTTTGTTAAATAAAAAGGAAGAAATATTGGACACGGACATTTTCTATCTTACCTACCTTGCTAAAACTGCAAAGTGCATCTTATAAAGTTATAGCTGTGGAAGCTTTCTGTAGTAACTGTTTAAGTCTTGCCTCTCTGGTTGTTTCCTCTTAAAAGTGAAAATTTAAAAGGCAGGGAGACTTACTGGGGTGGGGAAACATTTTTTAAAACTGAGGAAAGAGAAAGCTGCTTTAACACTCTGCTCTCCAATGTAGGGATGAGGAATTCACATGTCTGAAAAGGACAATAAGCAAAACAGACAAAACTGAACTAATGTTTCTCAGGTGAAACAGGGCAGAGTCAGTCTCTTTCCTGGTTAAAAATCTTTGTACTCCATAAAGTAACACAACTCTCTCCAACCCCTAAGGATCAGAACTAAAAATCCATGCTTCATGCTTGGATAGGTCACTCCTGACATAAGAGCCTAAGGAAAAACTCTCCTTTGATGTGTAAAGACTCTCTTATCTGTACATACAAAGAAAAAACCCCACAGACGCAGTCAGCTTCTCTCCTTCCCCTTACTAAAATGAGTTTATTAACTGACAAGAGCACTGCTGGGCCCTGTGACTGGGAGGAAGGAAGAGAGGGAACAGTTTTCCCTCTAGAATCCCAGTGTTATTACTGATGGAAACCGTCCAGCTGATACAGGTTATAAGAACTCATAAGCTGTATACGTGGCATGGTGCATCGAGGACATCACAGAAAGACACGGGCTGAAGTTGGTGGGATACCCAAAATTAGGCTCTTGGGTATGCATCTATTTCAAACCGATTCATCTATTTTCCAGCCCAACTTTGCAGAAACACCTTGTAAAGAAATAGCAACAGCTTTAAAAGTAGTAGTAAGAACAGAAATAAGGAAAAAAAAA
>NW_010119164.1:0-13826 GCF_000699245.1 Pterocles gutturalis | reverse complement strand
CCACACCCCCCCCCCCCCCAAAAAAACCCGAGCCACCAAGCTTTTCAGCTTCGGGAAGATTATTGCTCAGAGAGGGCACGAACTCTGTTTCACACTTCATAAATCAAGAAGCTTCTTGGCAGAAAGGCAGCTGTAAGCTGAAGTGAGTGGAAGCTGATCTGTTGTTATCCTTTCATCTTATAAAATCATAGAAATGGAACATATAATGTCAGCTCCAGCAACCCAAACACTCCCAACTGATATAACAGCTTGATCTTTAATAAAATAAGCAGAGGTATCCATTGACTGAATCACCATTCACTAGTCCTTGGAGAGACTTTTTCACCTTCCTCCTCAGACATGGCAGCACTTCCCTTCTCATCCCCTCCAGCAGCCACTGGCTTTCTTCCAGGAGATCCAAGCAAGGTTGAAGACACCAGGCAGCCGAGACCCCCATCTTCCCCTTTTTGGTGGGCCCATGGCTGGGGCAGTGTTGTGTCAGGTGCTAGATGCTCTGTTTTCCACCAGCAACTCCTAAATTAATGAATAACCCTTATGTTAAATAAACACACATACAATGCCTCTTGAGGCAGACAGTTTCAGTCCCAGATTTTTAGAAATACCTGGGCAAACCTTAACCCAACACTACTGGTCTTGCTTGCTGGAGGGAACAGTCCGGCTTTTTTATATCCTCTGATAATGGTGAAACCTTAAGGCAATTAAACTCTTAGTTTCTCACAGTGCAAGGCATGACGAAAAGGGACTTTGCACTATGAGGTCCTTTATCAGACTCTGGATGGGTTTGAAGAAATAGCTCAATTTCACTGTTTTCTCCTCCTCTACCCCCAGCTCAAGGTAAAGCTCTCTACTGCCCGTCACCTCAGATATTAATAACCTTATCCAAAAAAGTGAAATAAAATACCACCTTGTGTTTTCATTTTTTCCTCCTATTTCATATACTGAGCATCTGCATCCAGGTTTCTGTCTGTTACTAACCTGAGGAATATTTCCTGAATATTTCCAGTCTGCCAGTGCTTTTTCTCTTCTGTACTAGTGCTGTCTGAAATTCACTATTTTAATTCTCTGAGAATGATGCCAATTCCTTCCTGGGCTTTGATTTTTAACTCTAATCTTCTTGAAGTTTTCAAATTGATTGCTCAGTCCTCCTTCAACTGCAATAAAAGCATCCCAAATTCCTCAGGTAACACAGTGTCTCCAAAAATATGTGAACGGTCTTAAATTATCTGAAATCTGTCCTAAGATGTCTGAGGTGCTTGTAACTTCAAGCTGAATTTTGACTTGTGAGTAATGTGGAGGATGCCACCTTCTGCACATATTTGACTTTCTCTCAGATTTTCTGTTTGATTTTGCCACTGAGTGGCTCCAAAAGTTGATTTTAGTCATGAGATCTATTAATCTTCTGTTCAAAGGTATGCTAAAGCCAGTTAAGCTGGCTTTAAGGAAGCCGCAGAAGAAAGCTAGAAAATCAGCTAAGCAGGTCTACAACTTTAAAGTATTAAAGCTAATTTAGTAACAAATTTAGACTAATTGAGTTCACTGCTTTGAAAGTTGTACGCAACAAAACTGGGGTTGAGGTTTCCAGAGGCGCTCTCAATGTACTGAAGGGCAGGTGTACAGGTGGGTCCTGGCCACATATTCATCGCTTTAGAAATTGAAAAACTCCTGGCTTAGATGGCGCATTTATTGGTGGAAGGTAAATCAGCCACCTCCCTGCATTTATACACACTTAGCTTTGCAATTAAGAACTAAGCAGGTGGCTAAATGTTTGTAAGGCTGCGCACTGAGGTCTTCTCCCCAACAACATATTCCAGTACTTTTAAGCCATGACTAAACCTACAAATAGAGAAATAATTTTAAATAGTTTTTAAGATACTCCTGCTCTCCCCACAACCCCACAAAAAGGGCACAAACTCAAAGATGCAAGGCAGAACTTTTTCCCCTGAAAGTGATATTTTTCAATCATTTCATAATTCTGGATGTTTTAAAAATTGTTTTAATTTGTTCCTTATGATCCAAAAAAATCAGGAAAAGGACAATAAGGAAAAAACCCAACAACATACTTCGGATGTTTGGCAAAAAGCTACTCTGAACACAACCCTTTCTTTCATTTAGAAACTTATCTGTAATTGTTTAGGAAGCACTACTCCTGACATTTCACAATGAATACAAATCAAAAATAAAGCCTACAAATATTTACAAAAACTTGCTTACAATAAAGCTATAGAGGCCTTCAAAATGTCAAGTATTTTTGGTAAACTCTCGTAGAGTTGGGGTTTTTTTTGTTCGCAGATGGAAAAGAATTCATAAGCTTAAATGTGCATCAGCACTGCAAATATTTGATTACTCCTTATTCTGTATTCATTAGAAATTTGTTTAGCCTTGTTTTAGACATTTGAAACAATAGTTTCCCACTGCTTCCTTGACAGACCAAAATATTCCGCAGTCTACTACACCAGCCAGAAAGACTTCCTGATCCTCAGCCAAAATTCCCTTTTCTTTACATAATCTCACTACTCCTGATTATACATGTCTTTGTATATAAAGTTCTCCCACGGTAAGAATTAGACTCTTTCAAAATACTCGCCACCAGAAACGTTACCCTTCACTCGTCTCCAGCCTGCTCTGTATATAGCTACCTACTGCCTTCCTTATGACTGTACCCTAAAAATCTTCCATTCTTGTGCTTTTAAATGCCTTCCTGCTGTCATCAAGATCCTGGAGCCACGTAGGAGCAGTGTAGTAGGTCCAAGGCACTGGAATTTCTATTGCTGTTTATAAAAAAGGCTCTGCAGACCCCCTTAAAGACGTGAAGCAAGACACTGCGTGGGTTTTACATGTTAAAGGTCATACTCTCTCCAAATGTAGACTGAATCAGTAGTATTCACTTGCCTCTAAATAAATTGGAAAGTAAGAATCAGGTGGGGTTTTTTTCCGTCTTTTACTCCCAAATCACCAAGTCATGTCTAATTTCAACCTCAGATAACACATGCTTTTTTAAAAATGCCATTCCTTGCTCTCAAATGACCACACAAAATCAGAAGCAGGGACAAATGGGGAAAAAAAAAAAAAAGCTACAGTCTCATCCTCTATTCTTACATTAACTTTATAGATTTATAATCCAAAATAATCCTACATAAACAAATAATAAAGTACAATAATACACAGTATTATTATACAAGCAATATAAAGCATAATAAGTAATAAATCCAGGCACAAAATTTGAAAGTAGAGTAGCAAAGTTTTGCCACTTACTCAAAACATGCTTGAAAAATTTGGAATTGTCAAAATGTCCCTCTTTAGAGAAAGAAACAGTTAGACCTGCAATCTGCGAGCTGCATTTGTCAATTAGCAGACAAACATATTTTCTGGTAGTTGATTACCAGAGTTAATTACCACATCTAGAAAACTAATCACATCCTAACACAACTCATTTTACCTGCAGCTTCCCTCTTTTGTACACACTTGTGTACAAAAAGGAACACACTTGCTTGACTTAAAAAAATAATTGTAGTGATGTCTTTGCTTTGAAGCACTTGTAGATACCTCCAATGGTAACTCTCCATCTCTGCTCCTGCTGTAAAAAAAAAAATCAGCTGTAAAAAAATCTCCATTTGCTAATAATCTCTTCTGACCTTGCTGTAGGGGAACAGGTAACATTCGCGATAAATTAGTCAGCCACCAGTGTGCTTCTTTGCTGTGAATCTCTTTTTTTGTCGTTACTACCCTGAGAATGGAAAGTAGATGTTCTTTCTTTTGAGGAGAAAGTGAGAAAGGCAGTTTGCTCTTTGCAGCGTGAGTGAAGTGCAAGTTTTCCCAGTTTCTGAACAAAGAGCCTCTCCCTCTAAAGCGAAAGCTGATGATACATCTGTCCTCAAGCATATGTTTTCGAAGGCAAGATGACTAAATCAGAGGTTGTTCCTATTGCAAGGTTATGGCGTAGTGCTTACTCATTTTAAAAAAGTTCCCTTTCTTTCCTAGTGCAGGAAATGTGTTGCGTTATTAATAACACCCTCAATCTGATGGATAGAAAAGAATGGTACGTGGCATGCAAGGTCTGCTTTAAGGCCGATATGAGAGAGGGTTTTGCTTTGGGATAGGAGGTGGATGGTTGTTTTATAGAATCACAGAATCATGGAATGGTTTGGGTTGGAAAGGACCTTAAAGATCATCGAGTTCCAACCCCCCTGCCATGGGCAGGGACACCTCCCACTAGCCCAGGTTGCTCAAAGCCTCATCCAGCCTGGCCTTGTACCCCTCCAGGGATGGGGCACCCACAGCTTCTCTGGGCAACCTGGGTCACTGTCTTTCCACACTCACAGTGAAAAATTTCTTCCTAATGTCTAGTCTAAATCTGCCCTCTTTCAGCTTATACCCGTTACCCCTTGTCCTCTCACTACACTCCCTGATACAGAGTCCCTCCCCATCTCTCCTGTAGCCCCTTTCAGGTACTGGGACGCTGCTATTAGGTCTCCTCGGAGCCTTCTCTTCTCCAGGCTGAACAACCCCAACTCTTTGAGCCTGTCCTCATAGGGGAGGTGCTCCAGCCCTCTGATCAATTTCCTGGCTCTCCTCTGGACTCTCTCCAACAGGTCCAGGTCTTTTTTATGTTGGGGGCCCCACAGCTGAACACAGTACTCCAGGTGGGGTCTCACGAGAGCAGAGTAGAGGGGGAGAATCACCTCCTTTGACCTGCTGCTAATGCTTCTTTTGATGCAGCCCAGGACACGGTTGGCTTTCTGGGCTGCAAGCGCACACTGCCGGCTGATGTTCAGCTTCTCATCCACCAATACCCCCAAGTCCTTCTCCTCAGAGCTGCTCTCTATCCATTCTCCACCCAGCCTGTATTTGTGCTTGGGATTGCCTCGACCCACGTGCAGGACCTTGCACTTGGCCTTGCTGAACTTCATGAAGTTGGCATGGGCCCACCTCTCTAGCTTGTCAAGGTTTTAGTTTCTTTTAGCCAGTATATTTAAATCTCAGCTGAGGTCATAGATCTCTCTCTTATTAAGGTGCTGTGTGTGCAGAGTTTAAAAGCTTGTTTTTGACTTAAAGGGGCCTTAGCTTTCCTGCACCATCCCTGTTGTATGATCAAACTCATGAGGTTTTTTTTTGTTGCCTGTTAAACCGTGAAACCAATAGCGCCTTCCTGGCACATGATTCATAACTAGAACTGAAGGAAGAAATGCACATGAAAACCTAACAAAGTAATTTCAAGTTTTCTTTTGGCTTCTGTACAATAAACCATGAGAATTTGATGACAATTTTCTCAAAAAACCAGTGTAGACTAGTTTCCACAGCAATTTTTTTCTTCTAAAATAACTCTGCCTATGCAACGAGGGTAATAGTTAACAAGAAAAATCACAACAGTTTGGCAGTCCTCATGATTTGGTCTTGAATGAAGGTCTCCATAAGCAACAGAGGCTGAGCAAGGCAGGCTTGAGCAAAGCTGTTGCTCAACACCGCAGCTATCTTCTGTTACAATACATGATTTTAGATTTGCACTCTATAGAAATGGCCTGAATCTGGAGTCACACAAGAAGTAAATGAATGCTGAAAGTCCTTAATATGCCTGAAAAAAAATCAAGCAATCTTTCTGGAGATATGCAAGGAAGAATTGCAGGTTTAACTGTCATTGGCCATGTCTGAATATTGCGGCTGAGAAATGCAGAACAACAAGGTGTGACTAAGGCGAGGATTGCAAAGTACGACACATCATGGCTTAGTGTAATACATCCTTTGCATTGTACAAGCGTGCGTTTCTAAAGCAGGCATATGGTGCAATTTTGTAAAAAAAAGGAGTTGAGTTACTCTCGTTTAAAGCACGAAGGTGTCTTCCCTTCCAGGGATCCAGCATGCCGCACTACAAGCTGACATACTTCAATCTGCGAGGACGAGCAGAAATCAGCCGCTACCTGTTTGCCTACTCGGGCACGAAGTATGAAGACCACAGGATAGAACCAGCCGACTGGCCCAAATTCAAACCAAGTAAGTAGCAGGGGATTTTAGATCTAAAGCTCCGCTAGAAGTGCCATCAAAAATCAAAGCAATTGAGGAGGCAACTATATGTTTCATGACCAGAAACACATTTAATTCCTGGCTTTAATGAAGCCTATGGGAATTTAATTGCCTAGACAGCCAAAATGCCATTCCTGATGCTCTCACAGAAGTCCAGATCCAAATCTTCAGACAGCCTAAAATGACTTAACTGCTGTCATCCAGCTGGGCTTTTAGCCCTTATCCATTCAGTCCAGCTTCTCTCTGCCTGAAGCTGATGAACTGTGTGCTAATCTTCCCAGCTTCTCTGGAGGATTTGGTCTTAAAGACCACACTGCAGCCTTCTCCCCGGTTTTAGAAAGACACACTGGAAATAAGTGTGTCCAGGACACTGGTCTGGAACCAGAAGGGCCCATTAATCAAGCAATGTTTCTTGGTAGGCTTTCACACCATTTAATAAGCCCAGCCAGCAGGCTACCGAAGCCTAGTAGGGTGCTGTTAAATTTGGTCTTTCCCATAATGTTCACAGTGACTTGAATGACAAATACTCGAGCACCACTGCTCCCCAAGTGGCAGCTGAAGCCCATCTGTGGCACCCAAATCTAGGAAATATTAGCTAACAGCCCACAGAGAGGAGTGCAAACAAAGCAGTGGAAACAGGTTATTTTCAGTTAGGGATGGCTGACTTTGGAAACCTTTTCTTTCTAAGAGTTTAAACGTGTTGACCATGTGATATAGCTTATGTCTCTCCCACTGCAACTCTCAGGGAAGCAGGGCAAAGCTAAAGGTGAAATTGAGAATTCAGAGGAAAAGAGGAAAGCTCTGCATAGGCTATTTTTGTACTTAACCATGCCCACCCACTTATGTCCTGAAATACAGTTCAGAGAATATTAGCAAAGTATAATTCCATGTTGAGATTTGCATACTGATTTTTAGGTAAGACAAGTTAAAAAGACAAAGCATAAGTAGTGACTTAAAGGCTGCAGAGACAGTCATATCCTAAGACAAGATACCCAAGCCAGTGGAAGAAGCAATGCAGGAAAATCCTTTCTATGCTTCTCTTCAGTGCTCACATAATGAACCTCACATCATGAACCTCCCAGTGAAGGTTTATATGTACGGTTCTTGTTCATTACAGTGCATATCCCGGCTGCAACACCATCACCACCAAAACACTGGGAGCAGAGGCTAAAAATCCTCTATCTGCTGCATTAATGAATGTTGGTCAAGTCATTTCACCTTTGGATGTCTTTGTTTCTCTTTCTGTGATGAGAAAAGTTTGTTAGAAGGTTTACCAAGGGTTAATTAAGATTTTTCATTTTCTCTGCATAATGACCGTCCATAGAAGCCTCTGCTGTGACTGATCCCTAGATGAAATTCCAAAGCAGATAAGAAGTTTAGGAAAATGTGGGAGCTGCTGCTCTCAGATTTGTGAAATCATCTGTGCAAAATTCATGCTGGCCTAAGAGTTCTTTGAATCTCAGGCTTCTGTAGACACCCTGTCAGTCAGTGGGTGGGAACTAGTAAGTATCATGCTAATTGACCAGGCAAATGTACACCTACAAAGAAGTAGTTGGATGCATATCTGAAAGTGCTATTACATCTCATACCAGGATGCTAAACTTTTGCTTCTGGAAGGCTCCCTAAATCCTAGCTCAAGCACTAATGTAATGGTTGCGTTTGCATTGCAGACAATATGCAAGTTAAGAGTTTCATCAACTAAAACAAGAGTAAAGGTATTTTGTTCTTATGCATAACAATGTAATGCTGCTAAGGAAATTGCTGGAGACCAACTAACTGATTACTACCTCCCTCCTCCTCCTCCCTTGTTAAGCAATCATTACTCATGGTGTTTCCAGACGAAGTAATCTCCCACAGCCATATTATTCATCAAAACTCTAAATAAAAAGTAGGAACAGGGCTTTGCAGTAAGCAGCCTTACACCATACAACAAGACCAGTAGCCACTGCCCCAATCTGCCCTAAGGAACTAAACACAGAATTTGCAGGCCATGACTCAACACAAGAAATGGTGGCCTTCTGGCTAGGGACTAGGTTGCATAGGGTTCATACGTCTTAACACAACAATATTGGCGTACAGCAGAGATGCACCATTTGCCTTAAGGAAAAAAAAACAACACAAAAAGAAATTACTTGCATTCGCCATTATCCTGAATTTTCAAAATGTGCCTCAGCTCCCTCCATGAGGGCAAGGATTGAAGAGGAAAAGCACCTGTCCTCAGGAAAGCAGGCAACAGGATCTTTGACAAAAAAGTTCAACTACTGCTGACTTCAACAGTAAATGTGAAAGGAGGGGATCCATCCAACCCATTGTACATACATAGGTATAGCTCACTCTACCGAGAGATTTTTCAGTCCACTTTTATTCATATTCGGTATTCAGATCTTTCTTACGAAGCTCAGGATTTTTTTCCTCCCATTTTTCCTGGACTGGGTCTACTTCAAAAAGAAAAGAAAAAAAGTAGCAGATTCCAGTCAGTCTCATCCTAGTGAAAATGAAAGGGCGGTAAGCTTTCAGCGATGATAAGGGGAATTACAGCTGCGTTACATGTAACAGCAGCTAATGGAACAGCAATTTTACACACCACTTATTTTGCAACCCTCAAAAATCATAAAAACTGGTCCAATTAACTGAATTAATTACATAATTATATAGTGAAGTGGGATTAAGAAATACCAGACAAATAGCTATGCACACTCGCATATACCATGTTTGCATTCACCCACTTGCCTATGAAAGATCTAAAACCAGTGTTGACTGCAGAGTCTGCAAGTACAACATAATGTCTCTCTTTCTAAAAACTTCATGTATTATGAAGTATGATAAAAAAATACTTAGGGAAGAAGTTTGGACAAGGAGAGCATTTCATGTTTCTCAAGCTACTAAGGGAACAAATCGAAGAATTCAAGTTTGTCTAAGAGCACAAGGAGTATCTCTGCACAAAGGATATGTTTGCTTCATCAATTTTTGCAAAATTAGAGTAAGGTTTTACAACAAATACCAACCTCCCAGACAAATCACCATACCATATAAACCAGAAAACACTCATTATTCCGGCAAAAAAGACTTATTTCTTAGTTCTCCTGTAAAACTGGTGGGAAAATAGAAAATGCGTGCATTAAGATCAATGTGCAGAAAGGCCATTTAGAAAGCAGCCTTGCTGCTCCTGCAAGTTTAATTTTGACCTGGACTGAAGAGTGTGATGGGTTTTGTTTTGTGGGGTTTTTTTGTTTGTTTTGGCATTTTTCATGTGGCTCCCGCAGCAAGCTGTTGTCTTAATGGTCCTTCAGGCAAATAAGTGACTCCTCACCCTTGGAAATAGTCTCACTTGATTTTGTTTGCACCTAAGTGGTGCTTTTTTTTTTTTTTTTGTATGAGAGGGAGGCATAATATAACATAAAAACTTATGTCATTTGGCTTATACAGTCTGAAGCGACTGTATAAACATAACAGTTCTAGTCACAAAAGACAACCAAAATAAAAGTATGTATAAAAGGGAATTCATCCAACTCCTATACGCTGCATAGATACTTCAGGGAGTCCTTCCTAAAAGGAGAAGAGAGGCTGCAGATCAGTCTGATGACTTATACTCACCCTCTGTCAAGATTTTCTTCACGGGGAGTGTAAAGTCTGTGCAGATCTCATTCCAGCACACAATGCTGAAAACAATGAATAAGCAAGATAACAGGAAAAGAAAGAACTTGCTGATGAAAGTGCAATTTAAAGACGACTACAGGTTTAGTTATCCAAAGAGCATGTTTCTAAAAAACAATCTAACTCTGGAAATCAACACAAGTGTTCATAGTGCCTTCTACTTCAGATAAGTAACAAAACAAGCAGAAACTGAAAGAGAAAGGTCATCTATTTTGTGTCTGCCTGAGAAATGACGCTGCTTGCATGATGACGCAACAGATTTTTCCTTCTAAAAAGGTATTTGCTCAAGTGGGAGTCGGAAACTTTGCAAGACAAGACTGTTTTGAAAAACATGGAAAAGACATCCATATGGATACACAAGGGCATAAACTGACGCAAGTACGAAGCAGCCCCCTAACCGATCAAGGTTAAAGAAAAACTAGCAAAGTGACATGCACAGCTTTCCAGTCTGCACTACTTTGGCTTAGCTGTTCATTCATGATTGCTCTCCAATGCATGTTATTTCACGATTTGTTCCCACAACCCTCATTCTACCCACGAGATCCCTCACACTCCGCCTTCACATCCACCTCTCTCATTTGCTCATCTAGTGTAGGAGCCTGTCAGGAACCGACAAACCGGCTTTGTTCTTCTGGAGTCGCATGAACCATGCCTTTCACCAAAAACCTGTAAAATTTTCAGTTTTAGTACGATCTTTAGACACATGGCACATTCAGACATTCCCCAAGGTTCCTTGAATGTTGTCAATGAGCAGACCGGGGGCCAAAAGCACGCCAGGAGGCTGAAGGCAAGCCACAGAAGCCCATATCCATGAGTCTGCAGGAAACACTGCTTAAGTTAATGGGCGGAGAGATGGTTTTCTGGTGTAGTTTGGAGCCTGGCTGTGGTTTTTGCTGCTCTTCAAAAAATGAGCTACAGGCAAGGTGTCCAGAGGCCACATGGAGGTCATTCATCAAGCCCTGACCTTGCCCCCAGCAATCAAGCTGTGTCCATCCTGTGTGAAGGCTGTTCACACCCTTCCTTAGGATGAACAGCGGGACACAAATCCACCCCCCCTCCTCCTCCCCTTGGGAAAGGAAGCATCCAGTTTTCACAAGGAAGACATTCCTGACCACAACAGCCAAACTTATCAATCAGTCAGTCTCCCAGTTTTGCTACAAATTTACCAATATAGGAAATTGTCCTTTTAAGTTACAAGAGCAAAAAGACACTTCACTGCAGGTTACTAAAAACTTGGTCTTGTTACATGAATTTTGGATAATAGTGTTTCAAAGGCAAAGAGATTGGGGTGGGTTGTTTTTTTTCCCCCCTAAACTCTTCCAGACTGGAAATGCAACTTTATAAGCCGTTATACCTTCTCCTCCAAAACAGAGGAGATGTGCTATAATTATTTCCTGCCCTTTGACTGTTCTTTGCTGTTTTCTGCAGCTGTAAAGCAGCCTGGATATCTCTCATACTTTCTGGAATGGCACACCCTGCACCCAAGAAGAAATGTCAGATTTTTACAATGATCCGCACAGCACAAATGTGCTTTCTTCAGACCTCTCAGAACTGCACTCATTTACAGCTTATTAACGCAATACTTGACAAAAGGCAGCATATAACCACATACATACACTCTATCAGCAAGAAAAAAAAATAATCTATGTTTATATTCAAATCAAAATTTTTCCCCCCATTTTTCATAAGCAAAAAATCTAACGACATTTTGAACACACAAGAAAGGAAGGAACATCTCCCATTTACCATCTGTTATGCTTTAAATAGTCCATTGTTTAGTAATGATAGCAATAGATATGCTGTCTCTTAGCAAAAAAACCCAAAGCCTCCTTATAAACCAAAGCATAATGCCTGATGGACATTTAAGGCTCGCAGGACAATGTGCAATAAAATCTGCTCTTGTTTTTTAATGTTATACTTGCATTATGAACCATGCAGGTGTGTGAATATTTCTATTGCACCCAAAACAAAACCATATTTGTATGTTTTTAATCGTAAACTCAGTTTCCTTTCCAGGAAAGACATTAATGAAAATTGCTCAGCACTGAGGAGGAAGCACTGCGTAGGCATTACTCATGTTTTCAGGGAATGAATAGCAATTCCATTAAATTCTGAGGACTGTTACGAAAAAAAAAAATAAATCCAGAAATGGCCACATTCCTGAGAAACAGAAAGTAAGAGATTACTACCACTGCCACCCTGCTGCCTTTCACACCTTCATCCATGTTCCTCAACTGTCAGAAAGACGTAATCAAGGGTTTCTTAAAAATATATAGATCTGTACAAACAAACCAGATTTCATTTTCCTTGTAGTGACCGACCAACTGAAACATCAGTAAAAGCTGTAGCTTTTAGACTTCTCCCCGCATGTAAACACAGCAGAAAATGTTCTGTTTGGTTTCTAGATGAAGCAATTGCAGTTTCCCAACCTGATCAGCAATCATCGTGTTTTGACGGTTATTGCTACAGAGGCTGGCTTAGTCACATTGCCAGAGCCAAAGCTGCATCAGCCCAGTTACACTCCTACTGGGCTGTGAAAAAAGGCCGGTTAACTCCTTCAGGAGCCGTGGTTATTGCAGCATTGGCATACAGCCTTGTCTGGTCTGGGGCGTCTGAAGATAGGCTGACCACGCTGGTACGTCCAGTGGTCCTGCTCACTCTCGTCCCCTTGACTTGTGCTTGTTTGAAAGATGCGCTGGTGTCCTGCAGAAGCAAAACTTATGTCAGAGCTCTGTGGCTTCAGAAGCAGAGATGCTTAGGGCACTTCACACTGTCAATCCGCAGCGCAGAACCAAGGCTGTTCTCATTTTCACAACCAATGAGTGTTTCAGCTTAGCATTAGAGGATGCATCTGTTCCTCTCTGGATTCTCAATAAAGCAATACATGGCCTTGCCAGGACCTTGCTGCTCTCTGGATAACAAACAGATGAAGTCTTTTGTGCAACAAGTCTACTGCTGTTTTAATAACAAGTAGCAGGGCCCGCTTTCTCCCTGGGGTATGGCAGATAATGCTCTTTGAGCTCTCTTGCTTCTGCTAGTCATCAGCATCAAAATTTATACCAGCTTCACAGTGTGCTGAACTTAGGATAAAAACAAAACAAAACAAAACAAAAAAAAACGGTAGCATGAATACTGTGTTCAGACGAAAGGAAAAAAAAATGCACAGAGGAATCCTGGGTGTCCTGTGCAGCTGCCAAATTAATTTTGCATATATAGGTTTGACGTCTAAGATCCCACACCTAATGTGATTCATATACTGCACGCTAAACCACAGAGCCACGTAGCAGTGTTCATCCTTGATAGACTTGCCGTGATAAATAGGACACGAATGCATGAGGTTTCATTATTTTTCTCTTTTCATAGAGAACTAAAAAACCTCATGGAATAGAAGTGTCATTCCAGCTGTCCCATAAAGACAGTTCTTCTGTGTTTGAAAGCCCCTTGGATGTTTCCAGTAGCCAACGTTCTCACTTCTCTGCTACCACCCTTTTCTATGGCCAGACAGTCTCAGGATGGGCATACATCATATTTACACAAAGTGTAATCCAGATGAAAATCGGGTACAAAGCATTGGGCTATGACCAGCACTTGCAGTCGCATACTTGGAATTTATGAAATAGCATCCTTTGAAATGCAGAGATTTAAAGTTCCTCCGATGAATAGCACCGGGTTCCCACAAGCGCATTCTCACCACCACAAACACAACAGTTTTTCCCAGCTTAAGCTTTGCTCCGAGGTTCCAGCTCCATTTGATATCACGCCAGCAGCTTCTCCAAAATATGGCAAAACAGCAGTCCAGGGTTTCACGTACATTATTCTACTAAATTAATAACTGAAAAATAAGATTGATTTCTTATCTCAAACTCCCTTGCAGATATACATGATGCCTGCTTATTTTGTCTTCCCCTACAACTAAAGTCTGGAGGCTTCTTCCCCACGACTGACTGAATTTTTTTCTGAGTGCAAGACAAGACAAGTAAATTTAGTATTTTCTTAGCATTTGTGCTTGAGTGTGAAAGCTATATTTGTCTCTTTGTGAAGACTGTCAAGTGAAATGCCTTGTCACAACATAAGTTCTGAAATGCAGATATTTCTCTGCATTCACTGCTTCTGAATTTAAAACAAGTGTAAATGAATCATAGAATCATAGAATCATA
>NW_010119163.1:12271-27902 GCF_000699245.1 Pterocles gutturalis | reverse complement strand
CTGAGGTAGGGCTCTGTTTCCTTCACAGTTTAGAAACAAGCAGAACATATTGTCCTTGAACTACGTAACAGCAGCTCTCTGCCAAGGTAGCAGAGAAGACCCCCTCCGTTGAATTGCTAGCTGGTCTTTACCAATGGTCTTTACCAACTTTGGCAAAGAAAGCTTTCCAAAGAAGCCAGCTGAGATAGCAGAAAGCCCAACAGAAAGGACTAAAATGTTTATTTGTTTTTAGGTCATCAGTCTTTTGAGTTAGAAGGTCAAATTAAACTTAGTTCTTTGCATTTGACATACTGGGGCAGATGATTTGAAGATAATTTGCTCCGATTCTGTGGTGAGCCCTACAGATGAGAGTACCGTGCTATTTTAGTCTAATTTATCGTATGAATGCAAGTAAATTGCTGTACGTAGTACCTATAGGTGTGCACAATAGTGTGCTTTGTAGAAATGCATTTGAACAACTTCTTGAACGCTGGATGAATTTAGGCTGAAGGAATTCTGTGTGGTACTGAAAAGCTGTATGTTTGAGAAGTTAGTTAGGTATTGGCATGTCAGACAGTTCTGTCTTCACTTTTACTTTAGAGAAAAAAGAGAAATTCTGGGACATGCCTTTGATTGTTTTGAGTAAAGGCAAAAAAAGGAAACAGACCGGAGGGAGATTGAGGGAGATGTTGAGAGGAGACAATGTGTGTAAATGAGAGATTGAAAGAATGTGAGTAAGACAGAAATTGCTTCTGGGTTTTAATAGGAGAACTTATTCACTTTGTCTCCTTCAGTAAGTTTGAGTCTGCCCTGGAAGAGGTCAGGGCTGTGTGGGGACGGCCACCCTCACGGTCCAGCAAACACTCTGCTGGTGGTTCCTCACAAAGAAGTGACACATTCCTTTTGAGCTGTTTAGGTTGCGTGCTCCCAGCTTGAACACTGAAGAAAATTGTGTGAGGAGGAACCGAGGGCTGCAGAATTAGTCCAAGAGGTTCACGTGGAACATACCACAGCTCCTGGGCAGGATCCTGTAATCCTAGATGGGATGGCATTATACTGCGCTTTCGCATTGGTTGCCCTTTTGTGTTCCAGGGGACTATTTAGAGAAGCAAATGCTGTTTGGCATGAGTCTGGCCCTGCATAATTTACATTACTGTTATTGTATTTTATAGCATGCAGAACAGAGCCTCAGTTCTGAACAGAATATATGGAAACGTGGCTGCCACTTGCCAGTCCGGATTTCATTAGCTGTAGCAGTGAAGACTGAGGGAGCAGAATGTGCCTACACACAGACAGAAACATCAAGAAACAGTTGCTTTTAATGGAGGATGGCCCAACTTATAATCAGGTTTCATGCTTCTTATTTTCTCAGAGTGCAAGTCTGGACTCTTATCGATTCAGGCAAATAAGGGAGAGGGAAATTCCCAGAGACGGAACTTGTACAGCTGTAGGTTAGCATGTGATGCTGCTGCTGTATCCAGCTGTTGTGTTGGTATTTATTCTAGCACAACACTACAGTAATTAAAAAAAAAAAAAAAAAAGGAAAGAAATAAGCAACAGAACCAGAATGTCTTACAGTAGTTAGCTCAGCAAAGCCTGGTGCAGTCAACCCTTTAAACACCAGCTGAAATCTCAGCACATTCAAAACTCAGCAAATCACTTATGCTTGTGATCTAGAGCTTTGCTGGTCTGAACCAAAGAACCAGTAAAAATGAATTTTTTTTTTTTCAGTACTGGATGAATTATGAGCTCGATGCGCCCTATATTTCTCTAGTTTGTATACCTCAGCAAAACAGGCATCACATCAGTAGCCTCTCACAGCACCGATGTGTGCATATAAACGACTGCAATGTTTTTGAAATCAGAATTACAAGCACATACGCTAGATCTGAACTTGACCTTAAGCCAATTTATATTTCCATTTGAAATATATATAGGAGAAATCAAAGGCATTTTTTTTCCCTTTTTTGCACAAAATGTTTTGATGACAAAGTTTCTTTCTGGTGGTAAAACAGAACAATTTTAAAATGAATGCAACTGATCATGATTGAACAGGCATGGTATAAACCTGCCTACAATCTCGGAGAAAAAAAACTTAGCTGGCATACCACAGGTACTTCTCAAGCAGGAGGGGCTGCTTTTCTAAATAGACTGTATTTATTACGGGTGGCTGGGTATCTGCATTCTGGCTCCGTTCCCTGTAGTAAGGAACTGACCACATTACTATTTGCAAACACAGGGTTCACTCAAGTGGTACTAAAAAGAGAAGAGGTGGGGCAAGCAGAGCTTTAAAAAGAAAAGAGGAGTCTGTCCAAGTTTGCATGTAAAAAGCAACTGCGTTTTGGAGAAGGACGGTACCTGGAGGTCTCGCTCCCTGGACTCGACTGAGGGCTGTGGTGAAGAGTTTTCCAAATTTGCTGCTTTTAGGATTTAAACAGCAGCTTTACTTGTTAAGAGGAAATCTGCAGTGATCCTTGTGAGCGTTACTTTCAAGCTGTTAAATTTGTGGCAAGAGTGTCAGGCATTTCATACTTGGCTTCCAAAAAAGAAAAAAAAAAAAGAAGAAACGAAGCAGAGAGAGAGAGAGAAAAAAAAAAAGGAAGACGTGTGTGAGGAAGAAATCTCCCAGGAATTTCTTCAAGGTTGTAGTCAGACACAGTAAGGGCTAAAGTAACAAGAAAAGCAAGGCAAAGATAAAACTTGGTGTTGCGATAAGATGTCTGAGTGTAAAGTGGGAGATTGCAGAAACCTTTTGGGATTACACATGCTCATCTTGTCCTGGATATGACTTAATACAAGCTCGTTTTTCTCTAGTGATAGTTCAAAAACCCCTCGATATTATGTTTCTCTTCCTTGTCGCTTTTTTGCCAGTGGTTTTTAAAATTGGTTTTGTCAGCCTCTCAGCTCTGCAGCACTGGAACTGTCCTAATGGATACAGATTAAAGCCTGAAAACTCTGCCTGTGTAGGTAAGTTCACACAACTGTATTTGTATTCTCTTCACTGAGCTTCATAATTTTCAAAGAGGTTTTTTTTTACAGATTGCTTGTTTGTTGTACTGGCAGAATTGATAAATCAGCTTCTTGATATCTTTTGCTTCTCATAATGAACAGAACTCATTTTGTTTAGTTTGTTTTTCAGAAATCAGTCACTTGTCTGGATAAACTTTTGCATGATCATTAGGAGATATGAACTGTTCCTTAGTTACCAGAATCCCTTGCCATAGCTTTAGTGTCTCTGTATTTTAAATACATGTGCACGCACATGTTCATGCTTCTATATATGTAAAATTTGTGTATAGGTGTATTTTTGTATTTTTATATGCATATAGAAAGAGTATGTTAATTATTATGTGTTAGTATATACTGAGGTGTGGGCTGGATGACTTTAAAAACTGCTCTTTCTACAATTATTGGTGTATGTAGATATGTGTGCTTGTATATAACAACACATCTCATACAATACATGAATCACAGGTGTGTTTGTACTGTAGTACTGAAGTCTGGGTGAAATGTACGACCCTAATATTGGTATAATCACTTCCAGTGATTTGCAACATGTAAAATGCAGGTTCCTATTCTTCATGAAGTGTAAGTGAAAGAATGACAGAATCCTTCTCCCTACCCTGCTAACTTGAAGTCCAATTTTTTTTAGAAAGCCAGAGCCAATGAAGTCGTGGACTTTGCAGTAAGGAGGTGAGGAAACACTCTGTAAGGAGTCAAGCAAACAGACTACTTGGAGTTAGTGCTTTTGCCTTAGATTGCTTGGGCTTCAGAAGCTCTGACTCAGTTCTTGATGTGATTCCAGTGATTTAATAACAGGTGCCCCCTCTGTACATTCTGCCAAGAAATACCATCTTATAGGTAGAAAATAGAAGTATGCATGTTAAATACCCTTGTATTGAGAGAGGAGGAGCTAGGCATTTTTTGTGTACAGATGATAAACCTGACTGAAGGTTTATCTGAGAGCCAAACACACCTAGGGTGCTTCCACATGATGCTTGAATACAAATGAGGAGCATCCTTCTGAAATGAATCTCCATACTGCCACCTCTTACTATGCTTGTCTTTACACTGCGGAGCACTTTCAGAGTGCACAAACTGGGTTACCTTTAGGCCAACCTAAACCAGAAGGTGTTCCCATAGGAGAGCATCCATCCTCTCTGTTGTTGGTGACCATTCAGTCTGTTGGACCAGATCAGACCTCGTTCTCTGTAACCTCAACCTGAAATATATGCGGTGTGTATGTCATACCTTCAGCTACTCTTGCACTTCACATGGCCCCTCCTACAGGTCCATGCTATTTGTTAATATGTGCGTAGCTTCCAGAAGCTAATTAGGATGTACATTAGTTATGACTTCTGCATTACTGGGTTGCCCAATTAAGAGCTCAGATATAACAGGAGAATCCTACTGACGTGAAGGGAATTGCTTGGCTATTGCTTAGTGAGTCAAAATGCACTCTAAATATTGACATTCAAAAGGCTGAGAAGACGTATTTTTTTGTCTCAGTTGACATATTTCACATATTGATGCACATTGCTCTTCATTAATGGAGACATAACCTGCCCTGCATTATGTCTTTTCTGTTGAAACTTGGATACTTTTATCTGCTGTATGAATGGGAGGACTCTAGATAAAGCACCAAAACAGAATGGCCAGGAGCTCAGCACACTCTGCAGGAAAAAGTAATAGAAGTCTTCTGTGTAAGAGCTAACATTACTATGACATACTCTGAGCAATTCCATTTAAAATAGAATAAATTAAAAATGAGATGTGCTCGGCTATCTTTTTAATTAGAGACCACTGGATTACAGGGGATTAAGCAAAGGTGAAATTTTGACATGGAGTGTAAGACTCAAGGATGCTTTGGTGGAATGGATTTCCACTGTTCTTTCCTCTGTCTGCTGGATACACAAGTTGTGTTCCGAGCAGAAGACCGGATGGATGATATTCTAGTTCATTAATTATGGGAGACAGAGGGTGCAGTGGAAGCAAGTGTCAGGAAGCTGGAGGCAGGCTTTGAAGGTAATAGTGGGGATACGAGTGGTGAGTGGGAGACATGACTCATACAACTGAACTGTGAACAATGACAGTAAGCTGAACTGGGGCTTGGCAACCATTCTTGGTGAGCTGTAACAAATATACCAATTGTAAAATGTCCTTTATCATCTCTGACCATGGTGGCATCCTGCCAGCCATAAGGACTACCATGAATGAAGAAGGTGTCTGCTCCCTGTTAGTGAACTGTTACAGGTGACGCTTACTGGAAAGTGTGTAGGCTTTTCTAGGTTTGTTTTCCATGCTGCCGCTACAGATGAAGGTCTAAATCTTGCTGCTCTTGTATTGCTAAATAGCTCACTTCTTAATTAGTTCCTTTTATTTCTAGGCATATTCAAAGATCAAAGACCTTTGCATCCTGTGGAAGGATAATGAAATCTAACCCTACATGTCTCACATAATTTTATACGGTTATTTTAAGAGATATTATTTGAATCCTGACTTGGTATGCCAAGAGAGCAGAGGCCTTTCGGAGGGGACCCTGTGTCCCACAGCAGCAAGGCTTCTGAGAGAGAAAGTATGGGAGAGCAGATCGTGAAGTCAGAACAAGACTAGTCTGGTGAATGAACATATCAGTTTACTGGAAAGTTATGGTAGAACTGGAAGCACTTCTGCAATTTTTGATATTGCCATCTTGATTTAATAACTTATTTTAAGCTGATGTCAGGACTGCAGGCTCAGTTACCTTTAAATAACTCCTCTTTCTTAGACCCCAGTGAAAACACAGAAACTTCTGCCTCTGAAGAAAAATGGTCCAGGCTACACAGGAGTGATTATTCCTACAAGGTGAAAACAAGTACATAGTTGGTCTGGGGAGAGCTCTGATTTCTAACATATTTGACCACGTAAGTGTACATGGTGCACTATGCGATGGGCCTTATGCCTCTTGGAATCAGTTGCCTGTGCTCTCCTGAAGTACCACTTTAAAACCACTGTTTTTTGTTCTCTCATGATGCTTTCCCTGCTCAAGACCAAAACGTTTCCCACATGGCATTGCTTATGTGAGGAAGCCCCTAGAGCCGCCCCTTGCACTTGCATTATCGATTTTAGACTAGACACTAGTGCCTGTTACTCTTGGGCTGCCCTAGCCAAATCTATTATGTTCTGGATACTGCAAGACTGGAGGTGCCCTTTAGCTTCAGGGCTGACTTTGAATACTCACTTTGTAAGTCTTAAAAGTGAAGGAAGATAGTTATTTAAAAAAAAAAAACACCAACAATATTGTAAAAGAATTTTTGAAGAAGGCAAAACACAATGCACATTTTTGAAGTTTCACTTAATTGTAGGTTCTCAAATTCTGCACATCTCCACTACCTTCTGACGTTAACTGGTCAGACCTTGTCACTTCTTCAGGGCTAACATGCTGCACGTTCCTACAGAGCTACGATGTGCCATTGAAGGTGACAACTGCGGCTATCTAGGTTGGCTCTTCTGGTCAGATGCTTCTTCCTGTGTCTCAGGTTTTCCTCCTTTCTTTCTTACTCTTCACCACTCTCCTGCCATGGAGTGCTGGTGATGCGGGGTGTTAAGTTATTCCTCTCTGTATTACATGTTTAAATTCACCTCAGATTAGCTAAGTCCTGGCTTCACTTTGCTCCGTACAGCCTTCTGAAGACACACTGTTAAAACTTCTTACATTGCGTAGTGAGAAATATGAAATGCCAAAACCTTGCTAATTCACAGCTCTCCTTTCTTTGCAAGCGCCGCACAAGGAGCAGTAAGAGCCAATGTAATGGGGAACGGTGTTGTCTGCACCTGTCATGACAGAGGGATAACCCTGTTGAGACACCACAGTATCCCTCTGTGTTTCAGAAGAGCTGCAGTTGAAGCATGTTTGTTTCCTTGTTTTTGGTAACTGTCTTCCAGCTAGGTCCTTGGGAAGGAGCCCTGGGGGAAGATGCTTGAAAATATTGTTACCAAACAGTAGTCAGGAATTCCTGAACATCGGGCTGAACCCACAGACCAATTCACAAGAGATTCCCATTGCATTCTCTGGAAAGTGGGTCCAGGTCAATGTGGACAAATACTCTCTTTAGCTGTAAAAACTTAGATCAAAATAGGAAGGAGGCAAACATGTTACAAGAAATGACACAAATGGCATCACACATCACATGAAGCTTAATCCTGAAGAGGGCTAGGGGCAGACTGCAGGACCAGTGACTAATTCTGCAAGACTCATCATTGCTTTACTCAGTGGAAAATAGCAGATATTAATTTTGTGTTCTGTTTTAAATAAAACTGACTACTTTCTAGTATTTAATTTGAAATCTTATTTTAAAGGGAGCTGGATGACAGTATTTGCTGATGCCTTTCAAAGGGCACCAGGTGATAGCCACATGAGCTTCATCTCTGAAAGGCAAGTCAATTACAGTATGCTGAAAGTGGCATATTGTAATCATCTGGGAAGTAGAGGTCCACTTTCTAGTTATTAGTTTACACATAGAATATATTTTGAAGATGAAACCAAAATATATATTTTTCCATTCTAGTGCCTAAAGAGATCTGAGTCCAAAAGGGTAGAAAACTAAAGATTTTGAGTCCCTTGAGATCTTTTCTGCCATTTCTCTTCAAGATATCTACAAGTGGTTTCTGAATTTTCTTTCAATTCTAAATTTGATTCTACTTTGTACTTGATTAAATCACATTATTGTTTTTGCTGTCATATGTGTGATATGATCACCTCTGTGGCTCTGGACTGGAAGAGTCCAGGAGCTGATAATCACCTTATTGTATTCACATTGTATTTCTTACCATGCTATTTGAGCACAGCCTCTATCTTCTCAAAAGTTAAACCTCATTTAAAATTAGAGAGAGAAGGTCCTGCCTTGTCTATTTTATTGTGATGTACTGGTAGATGGAGCATCTTTTTCCATTTCTGGCTATCTCCTGTTCTTTGAGCTGTAAGCTTTTAACAAAATAGGTAAAAGGGATGGGCTGCTTTCTTTGTAACTCAGACGAGATTTTTGTGTTCAACCTTGTTGAGAAGATTATGGTGGTAGCTAGATATAGTGAATTGAGTTAATCCCCGGCCCAACTCCACAGGAACCAAATCTGAGTGAAGTTCTAGGAGTGTGTTCATCTGCACATATATATTTTATGTATATAATGTATGTGTTTGTGCCCATAATGAAATGCAAGTTCTGGCTTGCTGTGGTTTCTCTGTATCCCTGCCAGGCATACTAATGCTTCACCTTCTGCAATCAGAGCATTTCTCAGGACTTTCAATAAAGTAGCATATTTGTATGCAAAGTCATTGAGAGCTGCCAACATCATGATGACATGATTCATCGTTTTTGCTGATTCTCAAGGCATTTTTTTGCATAAAGAAGCCTTTGAGAACTGAGCAGAACCTCATTCTTCCTTTCAGGGCTGGCTGTCAGGGCACTGCAGACAGCTTTTGTGTTCACTAAGCCGATTTCTTTCACAGGGTAAAGTTCCCACTGGGGGATGTGGTTGCCAGGAGACGTAAAACAGCTACAGCACGATGCAACCCTGTGCTTTGCTTCGGCACTAAGAGTGCAGGTGAAGGCACTGCTAGTTACACCTGATGGATGGTTTTATGATTGAGTTCTCCTAAACCTTAAGAAACATCCTTTTTTTTTTCCCCTCTTTTGTTTTATTTGTACTTTAAGCAAAAAAGAAAGCATGCTAAGCGTAGGACCCCCTTCCATTGTTAACGCCATAAAAGCTGGACGTTTAAAGCGCTGCGGCGTGGTTTACAATAGCGCTGTGTCTGCTGGTGCTTCCTGTTTACCCTTGGCAGGGGCATTCGCCGGTGGCCGAGCCGCCCGTCGCCACTGCACCCCTTGTCTTTTATTGGGTGGTTATTCTCCCACTATAGCCCTTCCCCTTCTTCAGCGGGGGCGATTGCTGCCTTTTCAGTATGCGTGGGATTTGCTTTATGATGTGAACTTTGGTGGTGATGAAAATGGGAAGATTGAGAACCCTGAAATCCTCTCTTGGAGTACAATGACTGGGGAGGTGGGGTGAATTCTTGTAGCCTGGTCAATCGGCATGCTCTTTCTTGTATGGTCAGGTCTGTACACTCGCATAAAGCTGGAAAATCCTTCCTGTAAATAACAGGTCGTTGTCCAGTTACCTTCGTACAAAGCTCAGTAACCCGTGCTTGGTTAAAACATCTCTTCCCAGTCTGATCTTGACTTGAGAATGTCCACTGATGGTTTTCACACCTTCACAGTTTCTCTTGGTAGCTGGTTCCCTCAGTGAATCACACTTCCTGTTAAAATGTTAATTTAGTGTCTAAATTTGATCCCTGGCTTCAGTTCTCAGCCATCAGTCCTTGTTAAATCTTTCCTGCAAAAGATTATAGTGTCCTTTAACAAATCTGATACTTTTTCTTTATGAAGGTATTTATATACTGTGATCAGTCCTTCTCCCAAGCTTCTTCCTGATAATCTAAAGAGACTGAGTTCTCTAAGAGCCTTCCAGAAAGGCACTTTTCCTTACCCTCAAATCAGGATTTTATCCTTGTTGTATACACTTTCTGTTTTTCAAGATCCTTTAAAAACCTGAGAAATCTATGTATATTTGAGAAATACAAACAGTATGCCAGTGTAGCCTAACCACTGCCATATAGAGAAGTAAAATTATTTCCCCACTGTCATTAATTTCTCCTGTGTTCGTATGTGTTGTGATTTAAATTTTCTTGCCCCGTGACATGCTAACAGGTCAGCTTTCTGTTCAGCGTGAACACAGATCCTTTTCAGAGGAAGCAGTCTTCCAGATACAATCTGTAGGTCAGGCCTGTCTTTCGTATTCTTATTTAATGTGCTCTTTATTGTGGTTGAATAATAGTTCTTTCATCAGTGTTTCACATTGCTTAGTCAAATGACCTCTGTCTTTAGCAATTTTACATGTACACTTTATCACCCATACTTGTTATTTCCTCAGAGGAATAACATCAGGTTTATTTAACAAGCCACTAGTGTAATAAATGTACATTGACTAACATGAACTGCATTACAGCCTTTATCAACAGAGTGCTGCACCTGCTTTTGTACTGGTGACTAGATCAGATTAACTGTCTGGGTTAGTCAGCCAGTTATTCCATTTGAAAACCAGTGCATCAGGGACAGATACAAACAGTGTTCAGCCTGCAGACTCCTTCACATCTCTGCTAACACTGACGGCAGCTG
This sequence comes from Pterocles gutturalis, assembly GCF_000699245.1. NCBI lineage: Eukaryota > Metazoa > Chordata > Aves > Pterocliformes > Pteroclidae > Pterocles > Pterocles gutturalis. The sequence continues at coordinate 17,709 of NW_010119163.1, read as the reverse complement.
TGACAGCGAGCTGAGGTCACCAAAGCCCTCCATATGGGTTAAAGAGCCCGTTAGTTTTAATGACGTCCAGGCAATGTTTGCCAGGTATAGCTAGTTTTAAACTGGCAACCTGGAGCTCATGGTTTCTGTAGCCCATTAGCAAACTTCTAAGCCAGTCCAGCCTTTCTAGAGGGGGTTTGGAGGAGTTACTCCTTTAACGCTGAGGAGAATGCAATGTACATCCTTCGTATGCATGGGGAGATATGCTCCTGAAAGGTGATTGTTTGAATGAGATTGTGGGTTAGAATTAGAATGCTTTATGGAATTAAGTTCCTGAAAATGCTTCTGCTTTACCTTCATAATTTGTTCAACAGAAATCAGTTGCTCTGATTACATGTCGTAACTAGTTAATCTGCTGTGTGGAACACAATGTTGTGGGAAAAGTCTGAAAAAAATATGGAAACATTCCCTAGTCTGTACAGACATCTTAGGTGGCTGTAAAGCATTGACATTCAGTCAATAAGTCAGACAGTAAAACCCAGAACAAAAGCCAGTGACATCAAATAGATCTTGGGCATGGAAAAAGCAGCCCCTTAGAGCAACCCTCACAGTGGTTATACAAGAAAAATATCAGGATATGGTACTGCCAGGTGTCAAGCACCTTGGGAAGTAGGAACTGAAGCATATCTAAATTTTCTGGGACAACCATCCATGGTACTGCCAAAAGGGTTAATTTCTTTCTCCCTTAGTGTAAAATATGCTCCTCAGTGGTGACCTTTTTTTTTGAAAAATAAAAGTCCTTAATTTAGGATTTAAATAACAGTTACTGCCTCAAGCCCTGATAAAACACCAAAATTACATCAAATGTCTTTTAATTCCTAAAGGCTCTAGCCTAATCTACCAGTTAAAAGCCAAACTTCTAATTAGTTTGCTTTTTACCTTGGTTTGGGCTTGTTGCTGTCAGAATATAGCGGGGTTTTTAGTGTTTTATATGTATTTTTGAGAGTTGACTCAAATTAAATTGAGCTCAATGGGGAACTCAGTGCTGTGGCAGTCTGTCTGCTGCTTTGCTGTTTTGCGAAGTTTGTTAATTTGTTGGCAAAATCATTACTGTGGAAGCAGTTGCAGGCAGGATTTGCATAGCAAATGATAATGCAAATCACAGAAATGGAGTACGAGACAAGAGTGTTCCCTGTGCTGGGGCGATCAGAGACCACAGTGCCCAGACTCTAGCGAAAATGGTAATTTCCCTGGACAGTCTTCTAAAAAAAAAAAAAAATAAAAATTACTATGCATGTGACAACAGGCAAAACAATAATTGTGAAACCCATGCATGAAGCAATACATCCAATCCTCCTCTTCTTTTTTAATGATGGGATAGTAAATTTTGTGACCAATTTGTTATTACATAACTATGTCAAGGGTGTTCTTTCTCTCTGCTCCTTGCTGTTTTTGCTAGCTGAATTTTCCTGATCTGTTCAAAAACGTTTCAGATATCGATGAATGCCTTGAAGGTGGTTTGGGAACCTGTGGCCAGACCTGTGTCAATGTGCCAGGGTCCTACATCTGCTCCTGTTTGCCTGGCTACACTTTGGATATTGACAAACGCTCTTGCTATGTGAACGGTAAGGTCATTTTCTTTTGTGGTGACTAAAAGAGCTTTAGAGATTTGGTTAGTGTTGTTTTTCAAAGTGAACCAAGCCCGGCTTAAACTATTTTAACATTATTCTTAACATTTATAACAACAGTAGAAAGTGAGTGATGGTTCAGGAGCAAGTGTGATGGATGAGCAACCCTTGTGCTAAGTAAAAACACTTCTGTAGCGGGTAAACCAAGTGAAATACCCTCATGTTTTAAAGACAGGAAGCTCTTCAATGCAGGTGTTGCTTACCTGTTCATTAAACCCCTGATAAAATTAAGTCTCAAATCTGACTGGTGCCTCTGCAATCAAAATTAGATTTGTTGGGTCCCTGTTCCGTTTACAGCCCTCATTCGTGGGAGCCTGATAGGAAATTCAGACAGTGGAAAGGACAAAAACAAAGTATATAAATGCTCTTGGTCAACAAATTGGCAAAAATGCAGGCAGTACAGCTGTCAAATTCCTGAGATAAATCAACCTCGCTACACTTCACTGGTCATTTACCATTTATGTAAAGCAAGTCTTCATAGTTTAAATATTCTCACATGGGGTTGCTCAGTGCAAATAGCAGCAGAAAAAGGCAGTCGCTAAAATCCTAGAAGCAGCTGTTATAACTGGGTGATAGCTTGAAAATTTGAGATACAAAACAGTCTGTTAGTATAGAAACAGAGTGCTGAACATCTTCCTTGTGAACGGAAGATGCCGTCAGAACATTCTGCCTGACTTGCTCTTTGCTTGGGGAAGTCAGAATTGGTCTCATTTCCCTGCTGTGAAAGGGGTTGAATCAAACAACCTTACAACCGTGATGAAGGTGGAGCATCTGGCTAAAGTTTGTGGAAGTGATGCCTGTTGAGTTTAAAAGCCTCAGGTTTCATCCTAATAGTAAAGATGTTTAGCTAAAAGGCTGCAAAACTGGTCAGTAAAACCAGTTTAATTTTCAAAAGTATATGTGCAAGAAAACTGATGATAGTGCATCTTTGACGACATCCGTCCCTGATAAATGGAGAGTTGCTCTGCATTGCAGTAAGATCAATTCAACAAGTGATTAGACAGACTTGAAAGCTGTTATTGTGTTGGATCTATATCAATAATTTCATTTCAAAGTCACTTGGTTAGAGCACTACTTTTCTGCCATGATCTGTTGTTTCAGGCAACCATGTCATAAATCCCCACCATTACCACCACAATGGGCTTTCTTTGAATGTTGTTTTAGTGGTAAATTAAAGACTAGGCTATATACCCCCTATTTTTTTTTTTTTAATTAGAAAAAGAAAGCCATTTATTTTTAAAATGAAGGCTGAAATATGACTGTTACATAAAAACTCCTTTCCTTCCCCCATAGCAGGGTGGGTTGGAACTAGATGATCTCTAAGGTTCCTTCCCACCCAAACCATTCTATGATTCTAAGAAAATACAAGAGAGGTGATGAGGTCCTGAACTTTCTCTTTGGCTAGTACAATACTGATGAGAACTTAATGCAATGGAAGTGCTATGCTTATCTATTAATGGGTCTCTTTTTGTTTTCTTCACACCAGACCCTGCACCATTCTTACTTTTTAGCCATGGAAGTGCCATCTTTAGAATTGACACGGAAGGGACCAACCACGAAAGATTGGTGGCTGATACTGGCCACTCAACGCTTATGGATTTTCATTATAAAGAAGAGAAGGTGTATTGGGTAGACTCTGAAAGGCGACTGCTTCAAAGAATTCACCTGAATGGCACAGAACGAGAGGTAAAGGAATCAATTCTCTGGTATTCTCCAAGTTAATGGGCACAAAACCCTTAATGGAAAACACCTGCTCTTCAGGTACAATTCTGCTATTTCTGGTCATTGATTAGCACTTCAGATATGTTAAATAGTTTTTACTGTCGTGATAGTTACGGTCCTGAGCCTAGGCTGTTTTACTGGCATTCACAGCACAATTAGTATTTTCTGTGGATCAAGTGAAGTGAGGTTAAAAATGAAGGAGGGTAAATTCGGACAAACTAAAGCTTTGAAGACAGTAATGTTTCTATCAGTTTTAAATTAAACCCTGGCATTGTGGAAGTTTGTCTTCCAGATTACTGTAACTCAGACTGGCACAAATGGTATGAGAAGAATGTGCTTGAATTCCTGCTCATTTTTTCTCAAACCTTTTGTTGGTTTCTATGGTTGCATAAATGCTTCTTTTAGCACTTCATCCTTTGTTCAGAAAAAGCTGTGCAGTTCAGTGCATCTGGCTGATTAAGAAGGGCAGAGAGGCTGTTGTGGCTGAACCTTAATGCTGGGAGAGCCTTGTTTTGTTTGGGAGAGATTTCCAGTGGAGTCCTCACTGATGTATGTAACGCTGATTTTTAAGGATCAGGCCCAGCAACAGTGTGTTAGGAAGTCTTCTATCTGTAATGTGCAGGTCTGGGTGCTTCACAGAGTGCCAGATGCAAGAAGTTGTGGCTAAAGATTAGTCCAGTGTATTTCTCATGGAGAATGGTTTCCCCTTTCACCAGGGCGTCACTCAGTTCAGAAGGGGTATATGTAAGTACAAAGACCAGATAAAAGTGATTAAAGAATAAGAAAGAGAAATATCTACAGGTCTGAGAGAAAATGAAGCGGGTGAAGGAATAAAATGGAAAGCTTCAGTCTAGCACTCTATTCCCTATACTGGAAGTTGAGTTTAGGGTAGTTATTAGCATGCTTCTTCTTGTCAATTTTTTTTTTTTTTTTTTTTTTCAGAGACTGTGTTACATAGACAAAGGCATTTCAGGATTTGCTATTGACTGGATAAATCAAGACATTCTCTGGGCCAATAGACAGAAAGCAACCATAGAAGCAACAGACATGAATGGGAAGAAACGCCGAGTTCTTCTAAGAGATGCTGGTCGTCCCACAAGGATTGCCATTGATGCTGAGCAAAGGTAATTTTAACTAGGTTAGTAATTTTATTGAAATGGACTTGAAATATGCAAAGTTCTATGATTGTGGTTTATAGGCTGCTGGGCTAGTCTGTACACAAGTGTATTATGTATAGTCCAATACCTCCTTGAACTTTGACATAAGAGGATAAAAGATTAACAAGCATATAAGAGATAAATAGAGAAGTGCATAAGAAAAGTCCCCCGGAGTCTAATGCAGAATCTATACTTCCTGGTCATCAGGGAAAATTTTGCTAGTGAGGAGAGCTGATGGAAAAGAGGCATTGCTGGTCCTTTCTCAAAGACAGAAAAGTTTCAGGGCAGCAGAAAGCAGGACTGGAGCAGTGAGGGGAATAGTGCCTGCAAATGCTGGGAGTCCCTTGTGCCCCAAGCCTGGCATGCTTAGAATATAAATTGATATGTTTTCTGAACTTACAGTTTTGCTCCTGTTTCCCTTGTCTCTGTCAGTTGCTCTGAATGTTGGTTCTGAATTTACTTTTGCTACTTTGTGTCACTAGTAAATTGTCCTTCATAAAGATGCTTCTTTCAGCTTCAAGCCATTTTTAGCTGAGGACCATGCTCACAGAAGAGATCTGGCCTCCTCAAGGGTTATCATTGTGAATCGTGTGGTCTCTTCATGCTAATTTCTCTTTACACATAAACCTCTTCCATTAAAGTTGCAAAAATAAAAGCTTGAGGAGACTGAGATGCTTCTGTGTCATACAGCAAAAGCATGTTTTTGTTGCCGCTTTTGGTTTGCAGTGAAGTTGCTCAGCAGTGTGTGAAACTACTTTAATATTAAGGCTTATGTGTCCTTTCCTAGTACATTTATACACAAACCAATCTTCTGATGCTAGTAGCATTGCTAATGTTCTTGGGGGTCTTGTCATTTGGGCAGGTTCTAAAGGCCCAGACATCAGCCTATATA
>NW_010119163.1:0-12237 GCF_000699245.1 Pterocles gutturalis | reverse complement strand
CTGATTTGCTTTTGAATGTAGTACTTGCCAATCTTGGGAATATTCACAAGTCCTCAAACCCACTGCCAAATGCCATCAAAACACATGTTACAAATGGCATCATAGGCATATATTTGCTGAACTTATGTGAAAATTTGGGGAGACTCAAATGCGTATATTCACCTAGGTGTGATTCATCATGCATAAAAGCTGTACTTGTGTGCTTACAGAAGGGCCGGTAAGCCAGTAATAACCTGTAAAGAAAGTAGACTCCGAGAAGTCTAATATAATTTTAACGCTCTCTGGCAATTTGCTTGTGTGAAAACTCTGAGGGCTCTGTTTTTAATATGAAGTGAATTAAAACCCCACGATGTTTACGTGCACGGGCATAAACATGAGCTAAATCTGATGTGAACAATGTCTTGCTTCAAATGGGTGCAGCTCTTAAGGAATGAAAGTCAATGTGATACCCTAATAATAGAGTTTTTTCTCAAAAGTTGTATCTGGATATTAGCAGTCAGGATTATTTTACTAGTAATAATATAGCTATTGCTGTAAGACTGATTTAATTTTCTAATGGTGTTTAGAAATGCTGAAAAATAAAGATTAAGACTAAAGGAAAAATAGAGGGCAAGTACAGTAACGGCTGGGAATTACTCAAGCTGGTTTCTAATCTTCATTCTTCTATGTTCCTGGTTTGTTCACACCATATCCCGTCCCTACACTGACTTGGAAAAGTTGTGCATAGAGACTATAACCACCTTTGTTTCTTAGTTTCCTTATCTGTACAAAGTGAATCCTAACATTTGTCCAAACCTCCAGGCTAGTGACATTTCTTAAACAACAGGTGCTATAGAAATGCAAGTAGGTATTATTAAAGTGTTTAAAAACGGCAGTATAGAATTGGACTGTCCTGGAAACAGGTTTTCACCCCTACATTGGTAACCTATGATTACTGGAGACTATGGAACAGTGAGGAAAAGCTGCGAGGCAGGGGATGATTCTTCCCACTGGTTTAGTACAGTCCCTTGCCAGTGACATCTAATCCATTTGGGGGCCTTTAACAAAAGATTAGCATAAACATAGTAAAGCTGGCTTTATGTTACATTTTTTGGACATATAAATTCTGCAGTTTTGTGGAGACAGGGAAAATAATGATGCTTCTCGGAATAACAAACACAAACAAAGACTCTGAACTCAAATATTAAAAAATAAAATATACATGAATGAGGGATAACTCGCTATTTTGGAAGAACTGCTGTTAACCTCGGTCACCTTGGTAAATCTGGGCTCTGATCCATGAATAACTTGACATATAAGTAGCTTCAGTGCATAACTCTTTTCAGTATTGGAGCTGTATTTTCACAGTGTCTTAATTTAATGATAGAGTCTGGCTGCTATAACCAACAGGAAAGTAGAAAAAAATAAGAACAAGAATAGAAATGGTATTTTTAAGGTAAGTACTTAAGTGATCTGTTCAGCTAGAGTTTCTGGAGATAGATTTCTCCCCAGAGGCAGAGGGCAATGCATATCTGCCTCAAAGATGTCCCTTTCCCCAGGTTTGCAGGAGTTCCCTGCAGAGCTGAGAGGTTATTCCAGTTTCCTTCTCTGACTGCGTGGCTGAACAAAGCAGAGACACAGACAATAGTGCTTCGTGGTTAAGCTGGGCTGATTCCTGCTTGACCTACATGAGAGAAATTTCTAGTGTCTCATTGCTTCCTGAACAGAGCCTTACAGTCTCCCACAGAAACATATTTATTAAAATAAGAATACAACTGTAAAAAAACCCACAAATTTCAGTGGTAATATTGCTTCTGTAAAGCAGATAATGCTTTGTGGTCAAAAATTATTTTAATTCTTAATAGAACTATGTTAAGGGGAGACGTATAAGGGTCTTTCCTGAAATAGGTGGGTACGTATTAAGGAAGTCTCTCGCTTTATTATTAGTTTTGGTTCTGAAAGCACTTTGGTAAGACTGAAAAAATCTGTATACAGGAGTAATAAAGCAAGGAGTGTGTAGCAGTGATGTGATCTTGCACATGTGGGGTTTGTTTATTTTTTGTGGTGGTTTTTTTTGGGGGGGGGGGGGGCAGGTTGTGTGTGTGGGTTGTTTTTTTTGTTTGTTTGTTTTGTGTTTTTTTTTTTTTTTTAACATGCATGTCTTGCCTGCAGGCTATTATTTTGGTCTTCAGATGGTACAGTTTCCAGCATACACCGAGTGTCCCTCAGTGGAAGCAATATGAGAAATGTTTTAAGAACCACAGAAAACATAAAGGCCATCTCCCTAGATCTGGTTGACACAAGGCTCTACTGGATCCAACATGACAATGGGAAAGAGATTTCCCATATTGGATCATGCGACTATGATGGCAGAGCTGTTCGTTTGCTCAAAAATTCTGTCCGGTGAGTTCTCCTGAGCTTCTCAGAAATAAAACACTAATTTCCTGAGAAAGCAGTTAAGCTCTCTTCCTCATTCTCCCTTTTATTTTGTCAGTTCATAACGCAATAAGGAGTGTCAAGTGTAGTGCAAGTGGCCTGTAACTGTAAATCTAAAACTACTGTTAGGAAGATAGAAAAGTCACTGTTGTAGGGATAATACTGCCACTCAGTACTCTCCATCTTCCAAGCTTTTAGCAAATGATAACTACTTAATCCTTGGAAATCCTCTCTGAGTGTTTATTAGTGGCCTTTTTCTGCAGCTAGAGAAGCCAAAACCAAAGAGATTAAATGATTTGCCCAAGGTCACAGTGGGTGAGCTCAGGTGTCTGAGCTGTGCTCAAGAGACTGAGCTACATCAGGTCTTTCCTATCCTCCTCTAAGCCTGTTGTCCTCCTTAGCTGCTGGGTGGGGAGGCTCGGGTAACCCCCTGTGCTCCAGCTCTCCAGCAAGCACCAACAAATTGGGGTGAAAACTGTCCTGGGCAACAGACTCGTTCCTCTCTCCTCCCCGGGACTGGGGCTAAGCACGGCTGGGGGGGCTGCTAGCCCCATGCACTTTTGGGTGCCTTTGATATTTGACCTTCACGCTTTGCAGTGGAACAGATACTCCATGGTGGGCATGTTTTCAGTGAGCTACTCAGGAAAAAAGTTACCTTACATTATGGCAGTTTGTGTCAGTATGGCTGGATCGGCATATGCATAATATATGCACAAAATGAGAAAAATGCATGGTTTCACTGGCCTGCTGATTTAAATATGCAGCATACAACTTGCATATGATGGAGACAAAACTAGTTTCTCCCTACATCACCAGCTGTCTCACTGGATTTTTCCTTATTCTTTTCCCTTTCTCCCTTAAGTTGGCTGGTGTTCATTAGGGCGTCAACACTTTCTCCTTGAGCCTGGATGATACGGATTCTCCTTTTTCTGCCTGGAATATGTGCTGGAAAATGGAGGCCAAAAGTCCCTCTTTCAGTACATTTTCTGCTTTCCCTCTTATTTAAAACTGGGCCCTTGTGTGTTTCCTGCTGGCTGCTATGACTGACCATCAAATGGAAACTAAATTCCTGCAACAGGAGAAGCAGCAAGACAGATTTTAGGAACACCCTACTCCTACCTCTTCATCTCCATCCTGACTTCCTGGGGCAGTCAGAAACATCAGAGCAGGCATTGGAAATTGTGAAAGGGGGGAACTTATCTGACCTACATACTTCAGTAAAGCAAGTGTCCATTTTAGTCGCTGGGTTCACCAGAGGTGTGGTGATACCTAGGCTTTCTCTGTCAATTGAGTCAGTCCCAAACAACAGCTCATATAGCCTCTGAGAAATGGAGGTTATCCATTTTACATCTGTTTCTTGCAAGTCTGCAGGATTCTGGGTGCTGGATTATTTGGGAATGTCCCTGGCACCTCATCTGATTCTCATATATGTGAGATGATGTAAGATATATATATATAAGAATACAAAGAAAGTTTATTTACAGTGAACTTGACTGAACTAGATGCTCAGAAAATGTATGAGTGAGTAAATACACAGGAATCAGGTAATGTGCCGTTTTGTGTTATCTCCTCTTTGTTGTAGACATCAATTGCTTGGTATATCTCTCTTTGCTGAGCACCTGTACTATTCAGAGTTGAAATCTGGTATGATATGGAGAGCCAACAAGTATACTGGAAAAGTTGTAGTCACAATTAGCCTGGAGCCATCATTTTTTCCACCGGTGGAGATGAAAGTGGTACATCCCTTTAAACAGCCAGGTGCAAGAACAGATTCTCAGGATTTTGGTAAGTAAACTGTAGTAACACAGCTGCATGTGGGAGAATAATAAAGTCACATACCCTGATTTTTCACAGAAATAATTTTCTTCAGTGAAATTCCTGGCCTCAGTGAAGCCAAGGAAAAGGTTTCAACTTGGTGTGTGTAACTCCAGCCGGAGTCTCAGGCTGGAAGTGTGCTGAGCATGAACTGCTCATTTCATTCATCTGAATACACAGGCAGAGAAATGTGATGTTCTCCTATTCCCTTTGTTTAGACAAAGATGTTTTTGTACTTTCCTGCTAAATGCACAAAATATACAGCTTTTTTAATCCTCCACGTAGATTATCTTCATCAAATGTCTGCTGCCTTCTGGAAGTTTCATTCTAATGTGCATGTGAACACCTCCAATTATTATGGCACTGAAGGATTTTAATGCATAGTGTGTCCTACAAGTGATACTGTGTGTGTCTCAGCTTTGCTGTGAAATGGCTGGATTAAGAGTCAGCCTGTTTTAGACAGACTTGAAGTTGCCATAATAACTATGAAATAAGAGCCTTGGGTCTCTTTAATTGACATTGCTTGCAGCCTACAGTATGAGGTGGTCATGTCACTGCCTTTCACTGTGGATCAGACAATGGAGGTAGTTGACTATGGATGGAGGTAGTTGACTATGGACAGACAGCTCGACCTCCTTTCCTGCTGAGGCAGTAGGGAGTGGGGCATGTCCAGGGGAAGTAAGGTCCTGCTCTCTGATCTCTGGAAAGCAAACACAGGGTATTGTTGCTTTAATGGAATAGCTGTTGTCACCATTTTTGCTTGGATATGAACAACTGAGCAAACAGAACAGAGGCATTTGTGTATCAAGGGATGGTTGCAGAACTCCCAAGGGAAGATGGCCATGGGGTCTCAGAGGTAGAGGTAGTATAAAGACACGAGGATAAAGTGGTGTTTGTTTGTATGAGCAAAAATGAAACTGTGAATACATCTTGAACCGTTTCACAGAATCACAGTATGTTAGAGATTGGAAGGGACCTCGAAAGATCATCTAGTCCAATCCCAATCCCATTTCTAAATATCTACTATAAAATAGGCTTTGTCTTTCTTCATGCCAACCAACAGCTTTATTTAGTAGCATGGTATCTCTCCTTCCTGAAGCCTGGTCTGAGTGGGAAAATCAAAATCTTCAAGGGAACTTTCTCCTTCAAATGTTTTTTTTGCAATACAAAGAGGTGTTGAGATGCAGAGGAGAAAGTATTCCTGGAAATCAAGCTTATGCTTGTACACACAGGGAGCTTCCATTCGGAGACAATACCTGTTCTGTGCTTCCTTTGAGGACAACGGTCCTCCTGGCAAATAGAAGCACTTTTTTCAACTGATGCGTTTGGTGTGCTCACACAGAGGAACTAGGGAAGGACACGTTTGTGGTGCAGACAGTGGCATGTCCACATGTCTCAGGGTTGTTACAATGAGGTTTGGAAGGTCTCAAGAGGCCTCCTTGGGTGTCTGTCACCATGTCTGTATATGTGTGAAGATGAAGAAACAATGACCAAGAAAGGTAGTTCGTGATAGTAGTCTCTTGAACCTCAGGGCCTGTTGGTTGTGTTCCATATGTCCTCTCTTCATTGACTAGGGGCACTTAGCTTTTGTTCTTCTCTCAGAAGAGTAACTCCACTTCTTGCACCAGAATAGGCTGCTTTCCGGTGTTTGTCTTTCCACTGGAAAGAGGGCTTCCCCACCTTTATTAATTAATAAACTACCAATTTTTAAAAATGCCTTGCAGTATATACCTTGTATTTCCAACATGTTTAGTAAATTCTTGTATGATAGGAAGTATCGTCAGCAGTAGGCATTCTTTTTATTCCAAATACCTTATTGTAAAAATGTCTGGGAAGTAGAAGAAGCTTAACAGGCTGAATCCAGATGAACCTTTTCGACTTTGCATGTATGTTGCTTGGCTTAACCAGTGCAAGAACTGGGATGAAAGGAGGACTAATGAGCCTGGAGTGCAAATGAGATTTATAGCTGATCTTACAACAGAGAAACCTGGAGATAAAAGCATACCTAGACTAATTGGATGCTCTGTACAAGCTAAGAAACTGTATGTTGCATGTAGTGTCAGCTGTGAATTATCGGACCTTCGTTAAAGGAGACAGCGAGTTCCTTCAGATGAAAAGGGAATTGATGAGAAGTGCTCAACTGATACGATTTGATGTTTTACTGGATTATTTACTTTACTACTTACATTCCTCATGTCCCCTCTTCTCTTTCTCTTTCAGAAGGCTTTACTGGATTGGTCAGGACCAATAAGTACATAGAAGGGCGTTAATTCAGCTCTGTGTTTGCTATGACACCACACAACAACTTTAGTACAGCAGTATCTGAAGGATGGCCTCTAATTTACCTCAACACTCTTTGACAGCTAACCCTAGATTTGATGCAGTATGTGTATTTATAGGTGCCTGCTGGAATGTTCTTCACACTTTTATTAATGGCTCATAAAATATCTTAATTACCTTAAAATCTCAAGGACTGCCTCTGGAATTTTTAAAAAATACCTTCTCTGACAGATTAATGATATTCAGTACACTTAGGATGTTTTTTTGAGGAATTATGTTGTGTTTCCTTCCAGCGTGGCATATCAGCATCAGACTATTATCTGAGAACATCTGTTTCCATATGAGAGAGGTGATGGGAGGAGAAAAACCCCCAAAACCCAAGCAAACTAAAAAGTATGGTTTGTAGTGGTTTTCCTTCCAGAAAATATTACCTTTAAAACTTTTCTGATTCATAATTTAGTCACATTCACTTTAAGTTTTGAAATGTGATTTTTTTTTTACCCCTGTTGATTTGGTGATATTGAATTCTAATGATTATTTCATTAAAAAAGGATATCTTCTTGAGATTGCCAAGATAGCAAAATTATTGCTACTGTGATTTCTTCTGCTATTCCTGAGTGTCTTAGGTCTCATTAGACCAATAATGGTACAAGCAAGGGGCAAAAAACTAGCACCAGCGATAAGCATAAGATGCAGTCTTGAATGTGGTCTTGTTTCTGTTCTATATTGGTTTGTGACTGCATGTACTTGTACTTTTGTCATTCTAATGAGTTCTGTATTTGAAGATTAGACATGCCACTGCTCTATGTGCCTGATTCAGTTGCAGTAGGCACAAAGATGAAGGGGCCAATCCAAAACTAGTTCTACAAAAGAGAGGCTCAGCCATAACTATGTAAAATTGAAGTCTCTCAAAAGCTAACATGCTTGCTAACAAAGATAATATTCATCTAGTCATCCATTCATCACTTTTCATCTAGTGATACAACTTTTGTTAGAGAAGAATTAATCCGTTTGATGCAAATGGATGCAATGTTGATGATTTCAGCCAAGCTGAAGTGTCTGTCTGAGACATCATTTCATTCTTTTAAAGATGTGATCTGTCATGGCCAGCATTTTCTCTGTTGTGGCTAGCAGAAGACTAAATGTCAAACTTTAATATGTGCTCCTTTCCATCTCTTGGAATTTAGAGGGTGAATTAGAAATAATACAAGAAAATTGTTCACATGCAAATTTATTTGCCTGTACAAGCCCATGATTTCTTAAACGTTATGCAGCTAGCACAGGGCAAAGACAGCATTGTGTGTGGGTGGCTACATACCCACGTCCAGGAGCAGCAGTTCAGCTATTCTTAGCTTGGGAGAGGGGCAAGCAACCCCAGAAGAAGATTAGGAAGATTAAAACAAAAATAATAGTTTGGGAGACAAAAATAAAACCATGAGTGTTGCATATCTGTGAAAGAACCAGCTCTAAAAGATAGCTGAGCACAGACACGAGGGTCTGCAAATCCTTCCCATGAAAAAAGACACTCGAATACCCGTTTGCATTTTTCTGTGAAGCAGGAGAAGTGGGAAGGCTTCTGAAGATCTGTTGGGTACTTCTTTCTGCTTCATTTGAAAAACTTTGAGCACATCTCGTTGGACATCAGAAACATTCTGAGTTTTAAATTTGAGTTCCAGATTTATAACACTTGTACTTCTCATCCTCAGAAACCAGGATCCACTCCAGTACAAAGATTCTCCAGACCGTGATAATACTTTTTGTCCAAATGAAACGTATGGTCATTACGATCTGTCCAACTATTTTTTTGCTAAATAATGTGAGACTTGAGCACTACTTTGTGCTAATGACTCCCAGCCTTTGTATACTCTCTCTTTTTTATCTCTCTCCTCTCTCTTTTTACCTGTGTGCTCTCTCTCTGTTGCTCTCATCTTTCTGAGTGTTCCACAGAGCCTGGTAACACATAGTACTGTGCAGGACTGGTGGCACATGAAGCCTGCTACATAGGGTTTTCCCTTTCACAGCCATTATAGATACGTGCCCAAACCAAACAGTCCCCTACTTCAGGCTCTCTCTAGATCTGCTTGTGCTGGCACGGAGCTAGAAATGATCATTGGCACAGACCTCCTCTTAGTCTTCCAAGTATTTCATTTTTATAGTGACTCTTTGTCCTGATTTTACCAATAGAAAATAATAGAAGTTGTTTGCTATTAATAAGAAGTTCCTTGGATTGAGCAAGTAGCTGTGAAGAAGACACATCACTGAGCATCTTTGCTCAAAACAGTTTCTCCTTGAAGGTTGATATGGTAAGAGCTCCATTACATTTACACTATATTTGTTTTTCCAGAAAAAGTAACCTGTGATTTGAACAAAGAAAAGTGCAGAAGAAGAATCTGCAGGCCAGATTCAAGGACTCATCGGTGTAAATGTTCGAGTGGCTTTATTTTAAGTCAAAATAGACAGTTTTGTGAAGGTAATATGTGAATCTCATGTCAGCTTTATTCCATCAGATGAAAAAATTTCTTCTGTTCTTTTACTGTACTGATACCTTGAGTATGAAAAAACATTGAGGTCTTAAAAATTCCATTTGTGCCATTTCAGTTTTGTGTCCTTTAAGGTTTTGAAATAGTCTAAAAGGAGACCTATGAAAGTGTCACAGGTGCTATTCTTTTGAGAAATATTTGCCTTAGCCTGAGTAGTTAAATGAGCTTCAGGTAAGCAGACATGCTTATGGACGCTTATTTAATTTTTAAATTAAAATTAAAACAGATATATTACCAAAGGTGAGACCTTGAAAAATCCTGCAACAAGATGGCTCTCCTAAGTTCCACTTTCAAAAAGGACACGAATTCTTAACATGCTTCTAAATGTTTTAATCTGGATTGTTTTAATAAAAATCTAACTTGACTTAATATTTAACATGTCACTTTTAGAAGTGTCTTTTTCGCTACATGACCAGATTTGAAAAGACGTAAAGGCATCAAAATTCCTAGCTTATGGGATTTACAGACCTGCCTGAGCAGCAGCTCTCCAGTTCTCAGGCAATGCACCAGGATTGCTTTCTGAATTTCACCTCCTAAATCACTTCTGTGTTTTGAGAATTTTACTTAAGTTGTGGTGGAGCCAAAATTCTTAGAAGAATTTTTGTCTGAAGAAAATGTCTAATGTAAGTTTTCTGGGTGTACACAGGATTTAACTGGCACTGGAATCTGTATGGGAAGGCATACTGTTGAAAGTCCTGTAGGCACCTGTGCTGGACAAATGCAACCTGAGCAGATTTTGCTAGTAGGTTTTTTAAAGCTTATTTGAATAAGGTCTGCAGACTTGCTCTTTTACCATTTATTAGAACCAACATATTTTTGTAAAACAAATTGGAAAAAGAGGTACTTCTTGAACACTCTTTGTTTCTCTAATTAATCTAGTTCCCTGACACCAGTTGATGACGTTATTCTAACACAGCAAGTGCTTCTTTTGGCAGATATCAATGAATGTGGCTTCTGGAATCACGGCTGTACTTTGGGCTGTGTGAACACCCCTGGTTCCTATTACTGCACCTGCCCAAGAGGTTTTGTTCTGCTGCCTGATAGGAAAACGTGCCATGGTAAGTAGCAGTAATACATGAACACTTCAAGTATCGCATTGGAGAGAGTCCTCATTTAACACTGGAGCCGCTGAAAGTTTTGTGTGTTGCATTGCTCGCCTCCAATCCCTTATTATGTAAGTAGGATCAGCTTAAACGGGGTGAATCAAATTCAGATGTCGTGTTCAAGGAAGTGTAGATTACATGTGAGTAATCAAGAGTGAGCCTCTTCAGGAGCAAAAAAAAAAAAAAAAAAAAAAAATAGAGTCAGGTCTCCAGAGAGACCTCTCTGCTCAGGTCAGGCTCTGTGGCACATTCCAGGTGGATAAGCAGTTATATTTTTTTGAATGTGGTCTCTGAAGTTGGCTCACTCTGGCTATCCTGCATAAGAATTTACAGAGTCTCTGAATGAGCAGCTCGCAGCATCATCTTTTTTCTCTTCAGGTCAGGGTTGATAGCATTGCTAATGTGCATGAAATTAATTAAATTAAATGTGTGTGCATCTGTTTACAACAAATAAGACACATGGAAGTACTCATAAAGTTGTTTAGTCTGGAGACCTGCTGCACCTGTGTGTTTTTTTTTTTTCTTTTATCAATTAACTTGTGCATAAGAAGTATGCCTGAGAGAATGTATCCATATAACAGAGGTACATAAAGCAGGAAGATCTCTGAAGCTGGATAAATGTGACTTAACTAAATGCACAGAACACAGAAAAGTGGAGGGAAAAGCAAAAATGTCTGTCAGTAAGCTTCAAGGACCATATTTTACTCATAGTAAGAGTCAGACATGAAGGATTTTTTTCTCCCTTTATGCAGCACTGTGTAGATTCAGCCTACAAATGAATTAAGCCTTTCCAAAGTAAGTCTAGATCACAAAAAGTGAAATGCATCCAAGTTTTGAGGTCTTGGGATATTCCCAGTAATTTTTCTATTTCAAAATGAAGTGAAACTTAGGCAGAGACAAGGGTCCTTCTACCTTGTTTCCATGGAAGGAAAACATTGGTATATGCCCCAAGCAGAAGTGCCAGTGCACAGCAATGAGTTTGGTCTGGATCACAGCAGGATCAGGACCCAGAGTATATCAAATGCCACTACTAGAGAGTAAATGTGGCCATAGAGTCTAGCAGACTCTAGCAGCCAGTTTAGACCTCCAAGAGTCCAAAAACAACTCTTAGACACCGTGCAAATCAGTCCTCCTCTGGATGACTAGCTTGAACTGTACACCTACATATTCAGTGGCTCCAATTAGATAGAAAATAATGTTTTTCTAACACAGGCTAGAGATGCAGCACTCCTTAACTACTCCATCACAAGGCAGATATGTCACCAACTACGCAACTTGAGAGAGACAGAAAGAGAGGTGCAAGGTGAGACGCTCACATGCTGGCCAGACATTCAGATACTTTGTCCTCCAAGTCCTTTAAAACGCTCTTCATCTAAAGGCACAAGCTCTATTCAGAAAGAAACACAAGCTCAGTTTCTTGACCCTCTTCACTGCGCTAAAGAGGTTAGAACAATCCAGTCCGGAGGGCAGTTGCCCTGGAGAAGCAATATTTGCAACAGCTATGCACCATTTAAGCCCGTGTACGCAGCTGATTCCAAGAAGCAGCTGTGGGAAAGTTGCGTTAGTTCCAGTCTTCCAGCGAGGGTTGCCATGTGGCACTAGGCTTGGGGTAAAGATGCAGCACTGCAATGCAGGAGCTGAAGGAGGATATCCTGTGAAATTGCATTAAAGAAATACTAAAAAAAATGTTGGCGCTCCAACAACTCTAATGGAAAGTAAAGGAAAGCTACTGCCAGATCCTCAGGTGGTTTTGTTCCTACAGCTTCAAAAATTGCCACTAAAGAACACAGCTTTGTGTCCGGAAGGTTCATCTCCTGTTTTCATTGATTCTAGCCCTGCTACCCTTCGAGTAGGAAAGCAGTTTTTCCTTATTCTCTTTATGTTTTGTACTTATTCTTTCAGTATAACTTCCTCGTAGTTTTCAAAACCTGATCTATTTTTGATGAAATGTAAAAAAGAAAGTTTTCTAAATTATTTCTGTTTTGATAACATGTCTTCATACGATTTTGCAGAATTTAAAGCTGATCAGTATAATGGCTTCAGGACCCAGCAATTTTGGCTTTCTCCTTTGCTATAATTGGGAG
>NW_010119162.1:0-18605 GCF_000699245.1 Pterocles gutturalis | reverse complement strand
TATCCAGCGAGTGATCCTTCTGTCAAATCTGTGTCCCTCCAACGTAGAGACAAGGATGCCATGTGGGACAGTATCAAAGGCTTTGCACAAGTCCAGGTAGATGATGTCAGTTGCCCTTCCTCTATGCACCAGTGCTGTGGCCCTGTCGTAGAAGGCCACCAAATTTGTCAGGCACGATTTTCCCTTGGTAAAGCCGTGTTGGTTGTCATCAGTTGCCTGCTTGTTTTCCATGTGCCTTAGCATAGATTCCAGGAGGATTTGCTCCGTGATCTTGCCAGGCACAGAGGTGAGACTGACGGGCCTGTAGTTTCCCAGGTCTTCTTTATTTCCTTTTTTAAAAATGGGGGTTATATTTCCCCTTTTCCAGTCTGTGGGAACTTCACCATAGGTAGTTCAGCCCTTCCTGGAAGTTCTAAAAACTACTGACTCTTTGGCTGTTTAATGTTCTTCCTAGTTAGTTTTGGAGTGGGGTGTGTTTTATTGTTACTCCAAGTGCAGGACAAATATTGAATGTTTGTTAGTGTATGTAAATAGTGGAAATGCAAATGATGGACCGATATACCTAAGATTTTTCTTCAAAGCTGTTTTTATTGCTTTTGTAAATGCTTCACTTCTACTTACTGCTTGGATGCTTCATGATTTTACATGTCCCTACTTTCAGCTGCTTTGATTTATCCTGCTAGTTGATCTCTTGCATATGTTGCCTCTGTTGTGGAATATCCCTTAAGCTGTTGAAATAGAAGTCATTAACCTCCTTAACATTTTTAATCAGAAAAACAAAAATAATGAATTTTGTACTTTCACAAGTTTTGAGAACTGATGAACAGTGATGCATATCTCCTTAATCTATTTGCATACCACAAATTTTTAAAAATTAGCATTTTGATCAAGTTAAGATTACGAAAGGAATAAGAGATTGTTCCCCTTTACCTGCTAAGATTAGATTTAGTATAAATCTGTTGGATGCAGTTGTTGATTTAGAAACTGAGTTCTTTTAAGTTAACATTCTGTACTGTCTTCTACAGCGTATGAATTGTGGGGATGTTTGTAAACCTTTCATGTAAGACACTTGAGCTACTGAGAGGAGGAGGGGTGTTGCAAGAAATGTTTCAGACATTAATTGGACACAAAATGCAAAAAATGTACCTTAACTTTTTTGTATTTGATACTTTTATTATCTTAGTCAAGGTGACCTCCAGGATTTTTGTAAACTTTCTGTTATTGTAGAAGATTCATTCATCAGCTGGAAGTAAGCTGGTTCCTCTTTCATGTGGTGTGACCACAGAGCATTCTTTAAACAATCTTACACTGAAAACAGTAAAGCCATTAACAGTATATGGGCATAATTCACTTTCAGAGGATAATAAACACATATAAATAGTAGAGCCACTGCATCAAGATTCTAAGCTCTTAAACTGACTAGAATGATTAGTGCGGCCACTTGATCTTAAGCTGAAGTAGCCTGGTCTGCTGCAAACCTGTGCTTTCTGTTGTTGATTCTGGTCATTAAGCAGTTGCACAGTGTAACACAGCCAAGCTGCTTCTAAGCTCATATCATATTAGAAACAGTTTATACTTGTAAGAGCTTAAATGGGGATCTATGCTGGCTCTTATCAGTTCAGTCTCTAAAAAAGTTTTTAATGTACATGTCACATGACTAATACAATTTTTGGTAGATTATACTAATAGTTGACATTACAACAACTGTTCATTATAAAGCAATGGTTTGTTTTATGGAATTTCAAGTAACTTTCAGCAAGGCTTTCCTATGCTAAAGCACAGTTTGTTATTGTTGTTATTCCTCAGAAAGGACTGTTTTGGGGATCTTAGCTAATGCTTGCCACACATGGAAGTTGAATGCTGTGATGACACTGTGTCTAAAATACAAATTACTTTTTGGAATAGTGAAGGCTGATGGTTTATCTGGGAATCACTGGCAGCCTGTGTATAGCTGAACTGATAGAATCTTTTAGGTTGGATAGTCGAGTCCAACCATAAACCTAACACTGTCAAGCCCACCACTAAACCATGTCCTTAAGCACCACATCTACAGGTCTTTCAAGTACCCCCAGGGGTGGTGACTCAATCACTTCCTTGGGCAGCCTGTTACAGTGCTTGATAACGCTTTCAGTGAATAAATTTTTCCTAATATCCTAATATTGGATAATCTAAACCTCTTCTGATGCAAGTTGAGGCCATTTCCTCTCATCCTGTCACTTGTTACCTGGGAAAAGAGACCAACATCCACCTCCCTACAACCTCCTTTCAGGTAGTTGTAGAGATCCCTCTCCCCTGAGCCTCCTTTTCTCTAGACTAAACAACCCCAGTTCCCTCAGCCGCTCCTCATAGAACTTGTTCTCTACGTCCTTCACCAGCTTCATTGCTCTTCTTTGGACAGCACCTGTGATGGCTTTACACAGATCTCCATGTGAAATGTGGTGGAATATTTAAGGTTATAAAAAATAGAGTTGAGGATTAGGATTTTTTAGGCATGTAGTTATGACATGTGCGCTACAAAGATTTTAATAATCCATTTAAATCTGTCTGATTCACTGGATGTGAAGTGTCAAAGTTAGGCAAACATTGCTCTTTTACTGGTAAATTGGGGTAAATTTCCAAGGTTAGCATAGGGTGCTAGGATTACTTGAAATAGTTCTAATGCTGTTCCTTATCACCCTTTTCAGCAGAAGAGTTCAGAATAGACACTGTAAAGACAAGGTAAAAACTAGTTATTTTGTTGGTATGGCGATAAGATGCTCCTTTTCTCTTCAGAAGCTCAGTTATTCATTATAAAGCTGATTTGGATTTTTCTTATATTAAAGCAAGAATTGTTATGCTAATTATATGCATTTGTTGGACACATGGGTAACAGTAACTGCATTTTCTTTTCTTATGGAAAACTTAACTGTCAGATTATATTTGGGGTGTCTACAGCTACTAGCTCTTTGTCTTCTGAGAAGTGGTAGAAAGCCAATTCTAACTTTCTGGTAGTGTTCCCAGCCATTCATGCTGTAGCCCAAACCAGCTAACCAGTTCTTGTTCACTGGGGTTAGCAATGCATCAGGATCACATGGTTTCACAGCTTCTGAGGAAGCAGGCTTCCTCTGGGAACTCCCACATATGAAGTTTTATGTGGTGTCAGTGTAAGGAGAGAGGTGTTTCAAATTCTCAAGAGCTCTCTGAAGCACTGATCTGATTTCACAGTACCATAGCAGGGCGATACCTTGCACAAGCCCTCTGTCTCAGAAGCAGAACTTTTTACTTTATTCTACAGTATTTGTAGGAATATGTTGAGGAAAAGCATAGATAAATCAGGTTGGACTACATCTAGCATGCAGATCAAATAATTTTTTAAAAGTTTGGAAGGGACCCCCAGAGGCTATCTTCACATCATTTTCAAGAATGACACTGTTGTAGAATATGGCTGTCTGACTTGTTCTCAAAGACCTCCATCAGCCAACTTGAGTGTCTGTCATTCTTTAATATGGTCAACTTTCCATCATGCTGGAGTTGAAGTCTCTGGAATAGAACCGTACATTGTTTGTCAAGTTGTAGTACCACCACCATTAGGGAAGCATTATTGGTGGCTAGGTTTGGTTAGCTTCTTAATAAAATGACTGTTGCTGGGGGAGTTGTGTTGCATTACATATCCTATATCTAAACCTTGTGTCTCTCAAGGGCTTGAAGGTATGTTAAAATATATATATAAATAATCTTTAATGTTGTGGGTTTGTATGGTGGGTTTTTTGGTAGCTACAGTGATGGCTCCTGTAAGTAACTGCTAGAAGTTCCCCCAGCTACAAGTCTGTTTTGGTAGTGAAGGAGGGGAGTACAGAGATGGCCCCTGTGAGAAACTGCTGGAAGTTTCTGCACCTCCAAGTTGGACCCTCCTCTAGCCAAGGCCGAGCCAATCAGAGCCTCTGAATAACATTTAAGAGGGGGCACGGCACATGGAGCAGTGGCATGGCCCTGCATAGGGCCTAGCCAGGCTGGTCTGTCCGCTTGGCCTCTGCTGCAGCCCTGGCCCAGCTGACCCAGCACAGCCCCTGCCCAAGAGAGACAAGTTTTTCAGGAGCCAGCGAAGGGACATGCAGCAGAGAGGGGAGTAGGTTGTGAGAGAGACAACTACGCAGACATGAAAGTCAGTGAAGAAAGGAGAGGGAGAAGGTGCACTGGAGCAAAGATTTCCTTGCACCCCACGGTGAAGATCGTGATGAGGTATGTTGTCCTTGTACAGCTCATGTAACTGAAGCAAAGCTTCCCCATAGTTCATGGAGATTTAATGGTGGAGCAGATACCACCCTGTAGCTTGTGGAGGACCCCATGCTGGAAGAGGTGGCTGTGCCCGAAGGAGGTCGTGGCTCCGTGAAGGGGACCCATGCTGGAGCAGTTAGTGGAGAACTGTGGCCTGTGGGAAGGACTCATGTTGGAGCAGTTTGTGAAGGACTCTCCTGTGAGAGGGACCCCACGCTGGAGCAGGGAGGACTGTGAGGAGCCTCCCCTGATGAGGAAGGAGCGGCAGAGACAACATGTGATGGACTGACTGCCACCCCCCTTCCCTGCCCCCTGCGCTGCCAGAGGGCAGAAGGTAGAGAAATCGGGAGCAAAGCCTCTGGGCCCATGAAGAAGGGAGGGGTGGAGGAAAGGTCCCTTTTTAAGATGTAGTTCTTTTTCTCATTATCTTACTCTGGTCTTTTTGATTGTTAACAAATTAAATTGGAGGGGTGGTTTTTTGTGTTTTCCACAAGTCGGGTCTTTTTTCTTGCCTGTGACCATAAGTGGTGAGTGAACCCTCCTTGTCCTTGGCTCAAACCATGAGGTTTTTACCCTTTGTTATCATGATTTTCCTTCCCATCTCACTGGAGGGGAGGATACAGCAAGAGGTCACATGATGCTTTGTTGCTGGGTGGCCCTAAACCATGACAAATTAATATTAAATTATTTATATAATCTCCCTTCTGAAAATCCAAATGATCTTACATACAATTTAACATGCTACTTTCTGAAGAAACAAAGTGGAAAAGTGTGGTACGTGATCTATAAATGGCCTTTTCCTTGGGCAATTTGAAATCTTTTAGTGTTATAGCAGTTTTTGAGGCTATAGTTTGACAAGACAAAACA
The DNA here is from genome assembly GCF_000699245.1 of Pterocles gutturalis. Classification (NCBI taxonomy): domain Eukaryota; kingdom Metazoa; phylum Chordata; class Aves; order Pterocliformes; family Pteroclidae; genus Pterocles; species Pterocles gutturalis. Next base: position 13,484 of record NW_010119162.1, on the reverse strand, counting down.
TTCAGTGGTATAAGGAGTCTCTACACTACCACCAGTCCCCTAAAATGGATTTTGTATGGCAGCGTTTGGAAATGGGTGAGGAATCTAGCAAGACTTTACAAAAAACAACCTCATCAGTAGCCTTGTCAGGATCGATATGGGTCTGTGGGGATTGGGGGGACACCTAATTAATTAAGCAGGCATTGCCACTGGATGCTTTGTAACATAAAGCCGATGTGCACTCAGGTTTAAGTGTGTCCAGCCAGATAGTTGAGCTGTCTTCAGAAGTTTAATTTGTGGTGTTCTGCAGCAGTTTTAATCACATAAGAGTGAAGGAGTGCTTATACGCTGTCTGTCTTTCCATACTGACCCGTCAGTGTGTGAGATGAGCATGCTGTCTACCAACATTAGGCTGCATTCCCATGTTACACCTAAGCCAATACAAAGGTTAGGTGCCTGCAGAACAGGTGATTCTGTTCAGTCATTTAATGCTCTTCCCTGCATATTCCCACTGCTTCCTTGCAACAGGCCTGGCATTTACCCTGTTCATTTGTTCCTATTGCAAGTTAATTTTCTGTAGCTAGTTTCCTGCCAATTGAGGCCACCAAATTAAAGTTCTGTTGCAGATTTAGTTCGTTGTGTTAGTTTATGGAATTGGGTGACAAATCAAGAGACAGAAGTGAGGTATCTTCAGTTTCACTTCATCTGGTGCCTTGGAAATTTTCTCAGTGTTTTTGCAGTGTGACCTGCCTGTTCCAGAGGGTGGTCTCCTGGGTTTAACCACAACCTTTGCAGACGTACAACAAAACCTGGTTTCTCTGTTCTGCTACTCACCTGGGCGCTATGTTGTTTCTTTGTAAATGGCAGACAGTGTTTGCTTGTTACAATGTACTAAATGCTTGCTCAGCTGTCTCTGTTGTGGCACTGTTTTTGTAGGGGATAGATGAATTTCAGATGAAATTAGACAATAAGAAACATGGAACAGATGGGAAGTATGAAGCAGAAGTTCCTTTAGCTAGCCCTATAGTGTCCCTTATGCCCACACTTGCCTTATAATATTAGTTGCAAAGGCACAAGCGGTCTTTCTTTCTGTTACCATAGTTCATGTTTATTCTTGAAGAACTATGGGGAAAATTTTTTGCAAGCCTATTTGTTGTCATGATTTTTAAAGCCTGGTTCAATTTTTATTGGTTTTGATAAGCTAAAGATTAACACCAGCTATTGTAATTTCACAGCAAGTACCTGGAATATTGTAATATCTGAAGGATTAATACATCCTTACAACTTCTTTTCTAAGAAAAATAAATAGTCAAGGCTAAGGGTAATCTAACCCTTGCATAACTTTTGCCGCAGCTGTATTCCTTTGTGTTTTGTTTCCATGCAAGTCTGTGTTCCTTAGGTATGCAGTATAAGGCCTGTGGAAATTTGGCTAGAAGATGATGTTGGGAGGCCTCTGTTTGGAAGTGCCTGATCAGAGGAAAACGTTTGGATGCACAGTTTCTTTGCCTGGGAGATGTATTTGTAATTAAATATATGCATTTTCTGAGAAAAAAAAAAAGCTTCTAGTTGCTTTATTTTAGCAATGAAAATAAAGATACTAAAAATCTTTAGGAAGAAATAGGCTGGGCAAAATCCAGATACCAGGTTGGGTTAATAGCAATGGTTTTGACCTTTCTATGGAAAGGAACATTCAGCTATAATTGCAGGTGGGATGAGACTTTAAGGAGGTGAGAAGTGAAGTGAAATAAATGCCAGGAAAAGGAGCTGTAGCTGCATGCTTAATGAGAAGGGATTTCGCTGGTAGAAGTAAGAAAGTATAGAACACTATGCCTACCAAAACAGAGTATACAATGCTGCTACCTCTCTTGTGCAGTTTCAGGGAACTGGAACTGATTACTTCTGGATAAGTTTAGATTTCATAGATCTTATTTCCTGCCTCTTCCCTCCCACTACCCCCCTAAGAATGCATTCAATTCTGTCTTGAGTCAACCATGGCTCCAAATTATGATATAATTACCATTTTCTAAACTACCTGGTGATTCTGTAGCATTTGGTTACATATTAAAACTGGAGCAATATGAAAACTGCAGGAGAGCTTCTTCCTTAATCTTGTGTGTGGTGTAACACTTATTGTCACTTTTCAAATTGCTGTCTCTGGAGGGGTATTAAGAGCTCCCTAAACCAAGTGACTTAGCTCTGTATTTCTTCTTAGAATCCCTGCAAGCATTTAAACTGTGATCTTATGTGAAAGACAGGTAATCCCGTAACATTTGATTTGACCCTGGAAGGTACATTCATCAAAAATGGTGAATTAAGTACTGTGAAGACAACTTTTGGGTTGTACAGGAAGTATTTTAAATGTGATTTTAATATTCATTAGTGGTTGCAAATGAGTACTCCCAGTAGGTTTAAGCAGTAATTTTGCAGCTGCAAAAACCAAACAAGTCTATAATGCTGCTTTTACTCTTTGGTAAATCCTTTGTTCAGTTCTGAAGTTGTTGACAATGTTTTAGATTTAGGTTTTTGGATTTTTTTCCCCAAGTTTTCACATAGTATAACACTTGCATGGATTTAACCCCCAATATTTTGTTTTTGTTTTTTTTTTCTGTTCACGAAGCATAACAATAAAATAAACAAAACAGCATTTTGTTGAATTATGGTTTTATGGTTGAGGTACTTTGAACTGTAGCTTCACATATTACCATGGTCTGTGGTGGTATTAAAATTCAAGACATTTCTTCCAATATTAAAAAAATATAACCAGCATACAGTTATTTTGCATAAATAAAACAACTCATACTGCTTAAAACAAAGTGAAATAGTTATGACTTTGCTCTCATAATTACAGTGCATGCATAGGATTACTGATAAACACATAACATAAAGGTAGATGTATTATACTCTTCCAAAGGTAGTTTCTCAAAGAGCTTCTGTTATGCATTTTCTTTTGAAGTTAGCATTTCAATTAGGACTTCCTGATGCCTTGTTCACATATTTAAATTTTGGAGTCAGCAATGCTTGGTTTGATTTCTTACTCTATAGGAAATTTAGATGCAGCTTTAAAACTTGAAAGTTAAGATTATAAATGATTGAGTGTTTTCAAGCACTGCTGTTGTGCTAATCATAGTGATCAGCCATAATCAACTACTGTAATGATTGACAAACTGGATTCATTAAATGGTTTTCACCAAAGCACAGTTGTCATCTCTGATAGTTCAGGCCTGTCGTAACATGAACTCAAACAAACCATGGATAATGTGGTAATTTTAACTTAAAGATCATAAACTTAAATATCAAACCCCAGGTTTTTGTTGGCGTGTTTGAAATGTTCAAATAGTGTAATTCCTTAAAAACCTGTAGGGATTAAATCTCCAGTGTTGGGCTGAAATTGCCAATTTGCTATAAAACTGTAAAGCATACCCAAGTGGGGAAGATAATAAAATTTGAAGTTTTATACTTGGAACTTTTCTGAATACTAGAAAACACTTTACTTTCTATTTGGGCATAATATTTTAATGTTTAGATTAACAAACAGCTGCTACATGTATGCTAGATAAGCTTCCAAAAAGCTTAATTAACCTACTATTTATTACAAGTAGGTAATAATACAGTATCATTAAGTTTCAAAAGTTGAAAGATTCCAAGTACTGAAATACACAGTGGGTGAAGATGGTTTTTACTGCCCTCAGCAAGGGATGGGTGAATTTACTAAAGCAGAATGAGCTAGATCCTAAGATGTTATGGGTACCAGAAGTAGCATAAACCCTCTAGGTCACAGCTGGGACATGCTTTTCTAATAAACACTTTTTTTTTTGGTCAGTCTCAAGATCAAAATACTGTATCCTTGAAACATATTGTGAAGGATTCATTTCACCGATTCCTACAAAACTGCCCTTTTTTATAATCCTTTTTAAACTGTCAAGCCTCACTTACACAGTATATAGCCTAGAAATATTTTCATGAAGTCTTAGTGTATCTTTCAAGTTTATGGAAATGTGTGGAATATCTCACTGTAGATGTGAATAGACCTATGGAGGTTTGCATAGTGATACCTAAAAGTGCTGTATCAGCATCTGAGTTTCAGTAGAAAATGTTGGTTTGCTCTGACTTACTGTAATACATGCAAGTAATTAGCTTTGGTCTATAGAGCACTTCCTGCTTAAAGTTCAAAGGTAGGGCTTGTTGTGTCACTGTTACATTACGAGTAGTTAATAGTCTTTCTTAATCTTAAAATATTTTTCTAGAAATTTGAGGCATATTAAAATAGCCTTTGCAATTTTGAACAGTAAAGTGGTTGCAGACATTGTGACAACAAAGTGAAGCAGAAATGTCATATCTTGTGTTCATTTTTATCACTCCTGCCTTTTCAGTACTCTTAACAATGTTGCATAACATAATATTGGAAGATATTCTGCCATTGGGGAGAAATTAATTTTTAGTAGCTTTTAACAAGAGTCATAATTGAATTGTCTTCCAAAACATGAGGTTTTTTTTTTGTTCATGTTACGTACCAATCTTCAAAGAAACAAAAATACAGATAATGAGTACTGAGAACTGGACTGAAGCAACATCAGTTGCTGTATTTCGGTTTGCTTTTAGTTGTTGCAGGGATAGCAGATTTAAGGGATACCTTTTTGAAAAGCAGAAAGATATATATAAAATTCAATTTGTTCCATGTTTTTCTTTAAGAATCTTATATTTGATTTTATAATGTAAACAGATTTTTCTTTAGTGTGGGAGAAACCAATATCTTATTACAATAGAAAACTGAACTGTTTTGAATGCTTCTAGTGGAGCATTCTAATGGAGCATTTGTTCATCTTTCAATTTACGTCTGCTTTTTGTAAAGTATCTAATGCAATTTGATCTGTTTTCTACTAAAAATGTGTGTTATCGGAAAGACCCTATTGAGTTAGTCAATTTAACCTTTTTTTCTCTCCTCTGACAGTAGCAAAAGAGGTGCCATTTTGGAAGACTTGTGAGTTTGACCACTTCTGCTCACTTATTCCCCTCATTCATAGTTGTTTTATTGGGGATTTTAGAGGTACACACATCTGTCTCCTTTAAGAAGTGTTTATAGATTTGTTGTCCATTAATTCATCCATATCCTTTTTGAACAAGCTGCCATCTGCCTCCATAACTTCATCTGTCAACTTGTTCTGGAAGTTTGCTGCTTGCTGTGTATACCAGTCTTTTACCAGCTTCATTAAGCACTTTCAGTTTCACAGGGTTTGGTGACAGCATTGCTTTTATATGCTGCCTTCATGTGTGTGTGGGTTTTTTTCCTGAACCTCAACAGCTACCCTAGTAGCTGTTGTGCTGCCTTCAGATCATGTTTAATGATTGTGTTTTGTCCAGTGTCTTAAGAGGACAAACATTCTTATGTTAATCCCTGCCAAAGAAAGCAAGTTTATATATATTTCTGTGTGTGTATTTTTTAAAAAAAGAACATCACACCAACATAAAATGTTAATAGCTTTTACTTTGGGGAAGTAGAGAATACTGTGGAATCATTTACTTTTGTGCACTTTCTATTAAACCTGCTTCCAGGCAGTGTTGTACTTCTGAAAGTTAAAGTCCTCTTGACCTGAACTTTATTATTTCCTTCTCGTTCTATCGAATGCAGGCAGGAATCTTTCTGCCTAGCAAAGGGGCCATTTTTGTAATTTTTTTAATACCGAGTTTGTTAAATGGTGTCCTCCTTAGGTAGTCATGACCCTCTTATCCTATGTTCAGTGAAGCTGGTTTAGAAACACAGGTCTTGCGAGTCTGTAACTTTTCTGAAGTACAAATGTCCATGAGGGTGGGAAGCAGTCCTGTGCCTGAACAGGAAGTTCTCTTTATAATTTAGTTACTTCAGGTTAACAGTTATATCTTTTATACTCTAAATGCTGATACATTGGTGGGGGGTTTTCTAAGTTCTTTAAACTATGATTCAAGATGAATAGTGGTAGGTCAGTTACTACATAGTTCTGTTTTTCTGCAAGCCTAAGTTCCTTCAGGTTTTCTGAGCTTAACATCAAAGAACAGCTTTGAAGCCCTTTTGATTTCCATGTGGACTCTAATCTGAGAGTGCTATTTAAACAGTAGAAATAATCACCACCTGCAAAAGAAGCCTTTCTTCTCCCAGGACAACTAAGATAATAACTTTCAAATACCTGTTAAATCTCTCTGATTTTTAGAGGAAAAATAAATGTTTCATAAGCAATGGGTTTCAGTGGTCTCAGCCTAAGTGTGTGTTTGCAATGACCAATTAATCATTCCTTGAGAACAGAGAGGTTCAGCTCACCATCATATCCAACAGAATAGTGATACTGCAGCATACTGTTTGAGCCAAGGATTTTACATAGTGACAGGAGAGAGGTAAACATTATGATTGCTCCTGTCACTGGAGTGAATTTAGTGCATATGCACAAAATGTATGCCTGTATTCTGCTACCTGAACGGTACTAGAGAACGTGATCTGCCTGGAAGGAATTACTGCAATTATAAGTATCCTTCTATGAATTCTTTACTGGAGTTCTCAAGACAATTTTATTTTACCAGACTCTTTCTCTGATAGCAGAAGCCTGTCTCGCTGCCCCACAGCTCACTGCCACCAAACAAAACAATCTGTTCAGCTCGTATCTTGCACTAAGGTTCTCCAGGGTCTGCAGGGAAGATGAACAGCTGCAACAGGATCAATTTGGCCAGTGGACCACAAAATGAGCACTGCTGCCTTGGAAACCACTGAAAAGCCATCTTTTTAGAATGGCAGGTTGAATATTTACAAGACAGTAGAGGTTTCAAAGATGGAAATATTCTATGTTATGAAAAGTAGTATTAGCAGCAGTTCATTGTTTTGTTAGAAACAGTTACAACTGGAAGTTTAGTGGGCTGAGAGTTGCCTTGGGAAGAGAGATATTATGTGTTGAAGCTTAGTGAGGTTTTATGGGTATAATCTTTTATTGGTAAAGCAGCTCTTGAAATTCTTGGTCCATTATGTTCTTAGAAAACTATTGGGTGTCCTTTACTATTAATCTGTGTACTTCCTTCCTTGTAATGTAACTGAGAAGAGGTTTGTACTTAAACAACAGAGAGTTCATATGTAAAACTAAAGGTAAACCTCTGTGGTACATCATCTTGCCACCCACATTGTTTTCCCTGTCACTTGATTGAGCAAATACACATATTTTGAAGTGAGACTTGCATATTTTCTCAAGAGGCGGTATTCTGGAATCTGACTTATTTTCAGGAAACATCTCTTGAGTTCTGTAGTCAGTCCTGTGTTCTCTAATGACTTTTATCCCTTTATTTAACTACCCTATTTACAATTTAGTTTGGTTTTTCACTTTTATGTCTATGAGAGTGCTACACAATGCTCAAAACACACATGACTAGTTAATAATTCTTTGCTTCTCTTTTGCTCTCCTTACATAATTCTGGCACTGAAGCTGTGTTTGTGCTCACTGTTCTGCAGTTTGGCTATTTGGTGCATTTCTGTTACCCTCTATTCTCCTGTTGCATCCCTGTTCTGGTTGCTTTTAGACGTAGCATAGCTTATTCAAAACAAACTTGATCAGTTTTGGACTTGGAATGATTTAGGCTTTTTTTCCATGTAGCAATAGGGATTTTTTCAAAATGGGAGAGAGAAGCATGGTTCTAGATGGATGTAGTCTTTTATGATATAGAAAGATAATGGTATGATTTGTTAGTGAGTATGGTCTTACAGAGGTTACCTGTTTAATTTAGCATGTGAAAAAGCTTGCTGCACCATAGATTTCATAGAAGTGTATAATAGTGAATTCTTGCATTCATATGAGTAGTTGCTGGAAACAAACACAAGTGCTTCTGTTTCTCTCCAAGATTAATTGATACTTGTTGGTCTTGCAAATTCTGTGTGACCAAGTTTACATGACTTTTTCTTCTAGTTCTAAAGTAAATTTTGGAATTTAGATTAGCTGCATGCCGAATAGTTTTGTACATAAATCTTACCTGTTTGGTTTCCAAATGAAAACAATGCGCTGCACTAAAAAGCTATATGTAATCAATATAATCATCCCAGGTAAGTAACTTTTATGACATGTTCAATTTATAAAGCCAGGCTGTATTAATATTTACAGTCCTTCTCAATGTCTTTACAGGGTGCTGATAAGACTGTGAAAGGCCCAGATGGACTAACTGCCTTTGAAGCCACTGACAACCAGGCAATCAAAACTCTTCTTCAGTGATGGATGGACTGATATCTTACATGTCTCTCCTGTGGCCTCACACTGCTGCCTGTCTGTCACTCTTTGCATCTTCCAGCTTCTTCAGCTAAATACTTTGGGGGGAGGGAAATTCTTTATGAATTAGACTAGTTAGGGGCTTGTATCGAAGATAATCTGTTTGGAGAGGATTGTATTATGAACAGTGTTCCTCTAGGACTTCTTTTCAGTGCACAATCGCTTCCCATTTCTAGTGAAAATGGAAGAAGGAAGACAGACCATGATCTTGAATTTTTGGCTTGTAAACCTCCTAGGTTAGTACTAAGATTTTGGAAGTACTGTGCTACGTACCCGAAACTAATTCTGAAGGAGACGATAGTCCCATGCTATTAGTGTCTGCCATAATCCGAAGTGTAGTAATGTAGGTGGCTGGGTTGCTTTTCTCTCTTTTCTTTCAGTGGGTAGCTTTATTCTTCTGCCTGGAGCTTATGTTGCAGTTTTGAAGACTTTTGATACTATTATTGAAGCTGTTCTTTATATTGACTAATTGGGTGTCACACTAATGTTTTTCTGACTCTTGAGTAAACCAGGAAAGATCAGTTGAGGCCTGGTGGTATTACACTCCAGAATATCTGCCAAGGTACTTTTGGACGCTTGAATTTGAGGTTTTTCTTTCCCATGTTTGTTCTAGTCCAGGACAGACATTTTAAGCAAATGTTTTTGAGAGAGTTCAAAATGTCACTGTAGTTATTTCCAAAAGGATTGTAAGATGAAGTTTATTTACTCACCATGTCAGCATAAAATTTATAGACACATAAAAGCTACAGGCTGTTTGGTACGCAAGGATAATCATGTCAAATGTGGAAAATTAACAGTAATTATTTAGACATTCCTATCAAGTGAATATTGATACTGAACTTTTCTGGTAAGCTTTTAAAATACATGTAAACTTTCCAAGTTCAGGTGTTAGGAACAGGAAGATGTATGAATAGAAGTCTTAACTTGCTCTAACTACTGGAGAAAAAAAACCCAAACTTTTAATTGCGCGTGTTTCATTGTTGGCTGAAATAACTTCTTAAACTTCATTAAGTCATGGGACTTGTTCTGAAAATTCCCATTGCAACCATACCATGTTGACGATTGACTTTCACATAAGATTTACTATATCAGTAAGTATGACAGTACTATGACAGCCTTGATAATTCATGGGAAGGTATTTAATGATGTTGTAGGGATTCCATCACATCTTATGGTCCTCAGGAATGTCAGCTTCTGGCTTTCATCTTGAAAATGTTCATTATACTGCTGATTCACCCAAAACTGAACAACAGGTTTTATAACAGAAAAGTGTGTACCACAAACTATACATCTTCCTCTTTTTTGGAACACAGATTTCAAACTTCCTGATATCATACCCAATACTGAAAATAAATGTATATAGTGTGTCATGCTGAATTCTTAAACAAAAGTAGCCGATATTATTTTGATATTACTGTTGAAATTGAGAAGATATGTAGAAGTAGGCTGGTAACTACATACATTCAAATTTAATGGAGACTTTAGTTTTACTTGAATCATGATGCATATTATGATCGAATGTCTCAGCTATAAAAAGCCTTGCATTTACACTGTAAAAAGAGAGCAGAAACTGATTTACATATACACATTCCATAAGAAAAGCGACGGAGAAAACAATCAACTCTGGCCATAAACTGTACAGTGCAATTACTCACTGCTTCTTGGAGATGAGTGGCAAGGAGGAGCAAAAGCGTTGGATATTAGTGATAAATCAATTGGTGAGCTGCTGATAAATGAACAAGCATGTTTGGTGAACAGTGCTTTTAATAACTATTTAAAGAGAACTCTTTAATCTTATCTCTGATCAGTGGTGGATTGTCATGTCATTGTAATAGTGTGAACACAGACTACAGGTTTAACTCTTTATTCAGATATGAAAGTAACCATCTTTGGCATAAATTTGCTTCCATATTATGCTATTAAATACTTAGCTATTAAAATACTAGTCTAGAAAACTGCAATCTGTTTTTATGTGGAAAAGTGGATTATTCAAGTTGTGTTGATTAGTGTCAAGTTGTCTGGCCATAGTGGTTTTGGGTTTTTTTCCTCTGTATTTTTCCCTGCCCTTCCCTTCAACTCATTTAAATGAGCATTATCAAAGAAACATTATCTTTGTATTAACTCTTCTGGTGACTTACTGAGGCAATTTTGCCTCCCTTTTTCTATACTTATGTGAACACCTTAGTTTTTTCTTACTTCACTTGAGGAAAAAAAATGTAAGCAAACTTCAGTGAGACAAGTATTAATTTGGCTGTAATATATACCCAAGCTTCCTTTTGAGATAGTTAAAAGACGGTATTTTATGTTTGGCTCACAAAGAAGAAATACCTTTTTGCACTACATAAGAGGTGATTGATCATTTTGCCCAGGATTTAAAAAAAAATAAAAAAGCTTGTGCTTTTGTAATTGTCTAGAAACTGGGTTTGTTCATTTGTTTCCTTCTTGTTAGCTATATTGTAGAAAAAATAAGAGATGGCTGCCTGTATCTTTGAAAAGGTCATAACTAGATGAAAATACCAAACTGTAAATTATTTTACATTCTGTAAACAATTAAATACTTTGTCAGACTGGAATCGCATTTACTTGGAAATATACTCTGTTCTCAAATCTTTTCATTTGAAATTTGTGCTAAGTTATAAACTTAAGTATATTCTGGATTTTGTACCCTCTGCTCCTTTTTCTTAATGGTGAGCAAATGGCAAAAGAAGTATGGTAGTTAAATGGAACTTTATCCTTGAACATAACATTGAATAATTTGTAGAAGAGGCTGGTAAGAATGGAGTGTCCTAGGTCAAGCAATTGCAGTGTTGCATGCAAAATTTCAGAATGAACTTGTCTTAATTATATTTTGTAAATGGATAAACAATCATCTTTCTACACAGTGATGGAAGAAATTTAGTGCTCTGTGCATTTTGATATTTGACTTCCTCTTTTCATCATTGTTAACTGTTTTGACACAGTTGGGTTCATCATTATCATGGTTCATAGACATCAGAATGCTAAATGATACTGTATTTTTAAGTTTGTGTTGCAAGAATGAATGGAATAAACTTGAATTGTGCGATATGAAAATGTGGAGTTTTATTTCCCTTTCTGCTCCTGTGTTTTATTAGTCTCTCGTTACAACTTTTTATTTGCTTGGAAGGCATTTAAGCTCCAGCTCACATATACAGTGATTAAAATCTTCAGAACGTAAATGTGAAATGGAAGCTGCTTTGAGAAATAAATATATAAAATTGGTTTTGTGGGGTTTTTTTAATTACATGCATTTAAAAGAGGTTTTGATTAATTCTCTGGTCTTATAGTCTGCATTTAATATGTAAATGATAATTCATAATTTGAAGATCTCATTCATGTTAAATTCTAAGAGACATATTGTAGATAGAGGGATGTTCCTCCTATTACCTGTGAAGACTAAAGCAATTTATTCTCTCCTTTACTTCATCAAGGAAACTGAAACATTTACAGAAAGTGCAGCTAAAGGATAAATAAAATGTGTATTTTTTTAATTTTTGTTGCATATTTATGGTGACTTTGTCAGAACTTCCTATTATAACTTGTCAGTAGAGATCCAATTTCTTGACTTGTTTGATGTGATTTGTCTTAAAATATACACTTAAAGAAAATACAGAAAGGTATTTTGTCAAACTGGTAGAAGTATAAATATGGAAAAAATATTTCAAAAGAAACTTAATTTTTCTGTGCTAAACTTTGAAAGCACGGACTTCTAATGCTGTGTGCACAACCTTTCAGTCAAATATTGGAAAAAAGAGATATGTTCATCATTAATACCAAAGCAGGTCAAGTAGTGTGGTGGCCAGTGGCTGCTGATGTGTGTGCCTCAGTTCCTGTGTTCGTCTCTTGGTTTTTTGTTTGTTTTTTAATGGAGAGCTTTTTTGTAGCAGTAAATACTAACTAAGGTTCAGAACACCGATTTCTTTCACTCACATTCTTCAGTGCCTGGCTAACCAAGTTCATGTATACGTATAACACTTTTCCTAACATTTGTTTATGGCTGATCTTCTGGACCTAATGGATTTCTCCAAAAGGAAGTTGGCTGAAGAAAGCAACTTTTTTAGTTGGATCACTTGAATTTGTTTCTCTGTTTTGAGAAAAGTATATTCTCAAATATATTTTTGTTCTAGTAATCTGACATCTTGGAACAGCTTTCAACTAAGTTATGCCGTAAACTTACTAGATGCGTTGTTCAGAAAGCACTTTGTTTCGTGTAGTGCCTTGAAAGGCTTCAAAAGCATATAGTGTTTGCCTGCTCAGGAAGTGAATGAGTGTTTTTCCTAGGAGCAGCACTCCTCTCTCCCTGCTTCGTAGTCAAAACAGTGTTTAAAATAATTTTAAACTAAGAAAAGTTGGATTTAGATACTATTGCTTGCTATTGTGATCTAATGTTAATTTGGTGAGCCTTTCTTCAAATAGAGAGATTCTAGGACTTCTATTCTTCGCTCTTCAAATTGCATTTGGAAAGCATCTGTGTGCACATCTCCATTCTCCTATGTCCTAAATGTCTCTGTTTTCAGGAATAGTGCTAGCTGCTACAGAATACAGGATTCTTTTGTATTTCACATTAAGTTCCTGTTTTCCAAAAAATATACCTTCATTTTGTAAATTTCAAAACTATGAAGAGAGGCATTTCTTTTCATGCACTGAGATTCATCTCATGGCCATTGAATTTGAGAGGCAGGACAGTGCGCCAAAACCACAATAGACTGAATATCTTAATTCATTTATCAAACTTAAAATTCGTTAAAGGAAAACTTATTTCAGTTGTCTCAATCTGAGCATAAATTTGAAGGATCCAAAACTGAAAAAAAAATAAAACGACCTACAATAAGCTCAAGTTTGGTGCATATATACAATTATTTACCTTTGAAACATTCCTTCACATGTCTTTCTTATAATTTTCCTCTAACTGAAATAATTCTTCAGTACATTCAGAAGAAACTTAACTTGTTCGCCAAAGCTTTTGTTTCAAAGTAAATAAACTATTTTCTAGTTTGGACCAATGTTTACTATTTTGCCTCAAAAGTGTTTGGAAGTGGTAAGTCTTGGAAAGTGTGTAACTTTTCATGGAAATGAAGTTAGACTTCCTCTTTCTTTTCGGAATACAATTTTAATTTAAAAATATAGCCTTTTATTTGAAGAGTGACAATACTGTGACAAAATCCATTTCTGGATCCACCACAAAAATCCACCCATTTCTTTATTTGTTTTCAGTGGAAAACC
>NW_010119161.1:676-1330 GCF_000699245.1 Pterocles gutturalis | reverse complement strand
AAAGGTGCACATCTTGCTGCTGTAGGATTCTCAGAGGGTTAATTTCTTTATAAATATATATATATCTCACAGTAAATATTTGTATAAAACCGAAAGAGAAATAGAGATGTCTTTAAGTAAATTATGGCTTTTAAAGAATCTTCTATGATTGTACAGTGTTACCTGAGAGAATAGAATAATATATACAGATGTATTTTTAAATTGCTGCGTAGGAGGATGTGAACTGGGCTGGGGAGCGCCCGCAGCCGGCATGGTGAGGGGGGGTTCGGACCCTCCCTGGCCCCCATTCACTCCCCCCCCTTCCCTGAACCCCACTAGTGGGGGGGGTCTAGCTCTGGCGAGTCGTCATATATATACTGTATAGTGCTCGTCCCCGCCATGGACCGTGCTGGTACATAGCGTATAAATATTATTTTTGCCTACGTGTGAGTGCTCTGAGCTACTGGGCTTTTTTCCTACCATCAGGGAGCATTGGGGAAAAAAAGAAAAAAGGGGAAAAAAAATAAAGAAGGGGAAAAAAGCCCCAAAGTGGTGTTTGTTCAGTGCTCAGGTTCCCTGGAGGGGCTGGAGAGGCAAAGGGATGCTCTCGGGATGCAGGTTTTGGTGCCGGTCGTGGCAGGGGGGGGGGGGGGGGCACGAGGGGGGGGGGGGGGC
>NW_010119161.1:0-622 GCF_000699245.1 Pterocles gutturalis | reverse complement strand
CCGAGCCCCATCCGCTCCATCCATGGAGTTAGTGGCAGCGTTACGCTTGATCCTTGGAGGACGGCGGGAGCCCGTGAAAGGAAAAGAGCTGCTAATCCTCTTGGCCAGCATCCTGCAGGGATTGCCCCCGGCCAGGGCTCAGGGCAGCCTCTGGCAGCAGCCACCCTGGCTAGGGACCGGGGAACACTGCTGGCCCCCCTTGGCTTCACCCCAAAAAGATGCACCAGTGAGAGCAGAAAGCAGCTGCAGCCCCGCGCCCCCAAACCACCGGCTGGACAGAGCATCCTCTGCCCTGGCAGGGGCGAGGTGTCCCCGCTCAGCCGGGCGATGGGACCCTGGGGACAAGGGACATCAGGACAAGCCTTAGCTTCTCCTAAGGGAATTTAGTGCACTTCATCTTTTAGGGCTGGGACAATCACTTAGCGCTTAACCTTTCCCGATGCGGTGCCTGCTTGACCTTCCAACCTTTTGTAGGAGCTGAATCCGGAGCCACCTTTTCTATCTTTAATAAGGCAGAACAAAAACAGTTATTTTTAACCCTCCTGCTCTTTCCTTTCCTCTCGTGCTGGCAACCAAAAGTTTCCCCTGTGTCCCTCCCCACCCCATTCCTTTCACACCGAAA
>NW_010119160.1:3831-30158 GCF_000699245.1 Pterocles gutturalis | reverse complement strand
GTCAGAAGCTCTTTACAATCAAATTTTTTTGAAAAAAGGAAATAAATGTCCCTGTAAATCTGTATCTCCCGTTTATGCTTAATCTGAAGTTTCTTCCTATACTTTATCTAATACTAATAAAACATTGCAAAGAAAACATGATTCATTTCCATCCAAGAATGACTGTTCCATTTGGAATGACTAATTTAAAAGCAGAGCCAGCCCTAACTTAAGTGAATAAATCTCTGCTTCACTAAAAAAAAAAAAAAAAGAAAAAAAAAAAAGAGAGAGAGAGAGAGAGAGAGAGAGAGAAAGAAGACATGAGAAAGAAGACATAAGAATGAAAGTTAGATCCTGTTATCAAGGAGCTAAGAAAAAAAAAAAAAAAAAAACAGACTGAAAGTATTTAGAGTTGAAAAAGATATCCTTTCTCCCACTTTTGTGATTTATTTCCCGCAAGCTGTGTTCAAGTACAATACAGTTTTTTGCTATTGTTTTAATAAATCAGACGTATCACTTCATGTCAACTATGATTTACCAAAACTCACAAACTCTTCAGGTTTGAACCTAATGACTATGTTCCTAACGGTAAAATAAATAGAACCAGGACACAAATTTAAATCCTGGGCATTTTCTTCATTCTCACCTCTGGTATGGTTTTGGCTTGTGCGAACTAGCACTCTTCCAGGTAATGTTTAAGCCATGGATAGTTCCCATCAGGCAGGATGGAAAAAAACACTGTATTCTGGTGAGAAAGAGAGCTGTGACATGCCAATAATTCTTAATGCTGGAGAATGACCCTATTTTATTTTATAATATAGATACAACCAGTGAAACTCTGTATGCTCACAGTAATTTTGTCTCTAGTACCTCACCATCCTGGACATAAATCTAGGAGCAGACTAGCTCTTATTTCTAACTCTACCAGAAATACTGTGGAGGTCATAAGTTTTATTGAATACTCATGTCCTTATGGGTCCTTAGCTTTCCCATATGTAATTTTCTTGGCATTTAAGGAACCAAGGAGCCAAGAAGTAGCTATAAACACAGCATTTCCCATAATCCACTCACACCTTTTCCACACAGAAGCCTCAGGCAGTCAGTGTTCATGAGTGTCTGGAAGTAAAATAACCATCTAATTGCACACTGGTGCCCTACTCTACCTCTAGGGCCTCCACAGAAAACATTTGGAGCAGCTGTGGCCCTCAGTCATGCCCAGGTTCTTGCTTTTTATTTTGTGGTTTAAATTAAAAACAGGACTCGGAGCTCTTGGAAGAAACAACTGGATGTACCTGAAGTTTTCAATTTTTAACAGTTTTTAGTTTTTAAACAAACAGCTTTAAACTTAATCACTAAAACTTACTAAAATTAAGTACATTGGCTGGTATCGACAACATCAAATGAACAAAAATTGAGGCTGTGGTACTTTTGAAAGGTTGTAATCAATGCAAATAATAATAATAATATTTAAAAACCCCTTAAGTGGTATTAACTTAACTTTATATTCCTGTTTCTGACTAATTTTTAGTCAAACTAACATCCAACATCCCTCTGAACCTCTGCTTTAGTAGAAGGGTTTATGAGGCAATTTAGGCAAAATTTGTCCATTCTGAAGCAGTTATAAATGTCTTTTTAAGATTAGCCAATATTTGTAAACTAGTAATGACTTAACTTTGTCTGCATCCATTGTTCAATAATATATTTAAGTAAGTCTTACTGTACAGTATGTAAACAGAAGTGTAATATGCATGTTACTATATTTTTTTCTGTTTCATTGTAGTACTCAAAATCTGTATCTTTGGGAAACAATACCTTTAATGTCAGAACCACAACTTTAGAAGCTGAAAAAAAAAAAAAAAAATCATAGTCAATTTATTCCTAAGAGAGTCACCACAAAACCAAACAGGGTTTTTTTTTAAAGTTTTCCTCCGTGTCTTTTTGCTGACAGCTGACTCTACAGATATCAAATATATTGTTTTCATTTCTGTATATTGTAACCCACCTGAGAGTTCATAAAACACGTGCATGTTCCTTGTGATTTGGAAAACTCAGTAAACGGTAGAAAAATATTAGGTTTGCACATCCCTAGTAGAATTATTTGGGAATAAGAAACAATGACCCTTCTAAGAAGTCAGAATTCAATAGAGGTATAAAGTGGATTGGTCATAGTAAAAGAAACCTACCAGAAGAAAATAATGCAGTATTCAACTTTTTTTTAGGTCTCAAGGTAGTTGCCTAGGCAGTTGAAACTGCAACCACAGCTACTTTTTTATTATTTTTTTTTTAATTTAAATATATATTTACATAAACTTTGTGAAATAAATTTTTTCTCATGGAGAGTAAGTGTTGCAACAAACTTTTTTCCAAGTACCTGGTAGCGGCTAGACAAACGCTATATGAAATAAAATCCATTTCATGTGTGAGATGAATTTTGGAGTTATCCGAGTCTCTACATGTGGAATACAGACATAGGAAAATACTGTCCTTATTTAGATGCTTCTGTCAGGTACATAAACTTAGGTGAAAATGACTTGGGCTATAACGGCACTTTGCCTTTTTTTACAGCTGAGGCTGAAAAGATATAGGTCAATGTTAGGGGCTTCTTTACATTTTCTCCCCAAAGTGTAGCAGAGTAAATAGCCTTTGCCATGGCATAAAATCTGATCCCTTCCTGCAGTACATATGGTTTCTTTAATTATCTGGTTCTTTGTTCTATGCTTAGTTCTACATGGAAGAACTTTCAACAAACGAAAAAACATTTAAAATTTGTAACATTTTCTTCCCTACTACATTCTACTATTAAAAAATAATTTTGGCAAGATTTTCATATAACCTTGTGACCAGTGATTTTTTCTGTGATTCTAGGCCTTTAAAGATATCTAGTTAGAAGGAAACACTAGCTGTGGGGATGTAGGTGGTTATTATATGAGCTGAATCTCAGTGTGTGAAGTCTAATCTTAGGTTTTATATCCAGAAAATTCACTGAGTAGCACTAATTTTTAGAAGACCTAAATTCCAAGCAGTCCATAATGAATTTGGTGCATAGTGCTTGATAATATTGAAGCACCATTAAAACAAATCAAATATGACATTAGTGTTTTAACACCACAGAGAATTACTGTCCCTGCACACACACACATACACAGAAAAAAACCCCAAAACAACAACAACAAAAAAAAAAACAAAACACAACAGTCAAAACAAACCAACCAACCAAACCAGGAAAAAAAAAAAAAAAAAAAAATCAGTGGTATTGGACTGAGTTAGATACTTAAGAAATAGTCTGGAGCTATTCTGCACTAGATGCACTAATATCTCACAGATTTCTGTTCGTCATTGCTGATATATACTTATATTTGTTTAAGTACAATAAATTAGCCATCAATAGTAACTTCAAGTCAGATCCAGATGTTTAATCATTATTTTAGATTAGAAGATTTTTTTGAAACCTTGAGATAAAAATAATCAGCCTGTCAGTATACTGATAAATGCTTAACTTATTTACTGTTTCTTAAAGTCACTTTAGAAAGGAGTAAACACCATTACAACCTTGCACAAGCAAGGAAGAATGACTGACTGAACAATAATCAACAAGTCAGAGTTCAGTGTCTCCCAAAACAAACGTAGTACTCAATCTAGAAGATGACAGCAATATCATTCCCATTTGCCTAGGAGTTGTTATGTACATGCATAAATTAATTAAAACTTGGCCTGGTAATTCCAGTTCACAAGCAAGTTGGATAGAATGTATAAAGTTTGGTATATTCACTGCCTTTGCCCAGCTCTGTTCCTGGGATCATATTACCTGGATCCCACCAGATACATTTGCACTGTTGAATAAAAGAGAGTCATGAAGCAAAAATTTAGTGGTTCCTTGCACTACCATACCAAAGGCCTGATACTGCGGTGTACAGTCAGAAAATTGTTCTTCATTCTTAGTTTTTCTGCAACTTGACTTACTGTTTGTATTCTGCCACTCAGTTTGTTAGGCTTTTTTTGGTCCACTTGTCAAACTCTTAGGGTGAAATACTTAACAAACATATGCAAACACATCAATAAACTCCTTTGAAGACATATATCATGATAGATTAAAATAAAGCAGCCTATATCTTCTCTTTGGCGAGGACAAATGAGGCTGACATTACTGTGGGTGCTTGCTAGAGGCCATCTGACCAGGAAGAACAAGTGGATGAGGCCCTCTGCAGACAGGTAGGAGCAGCCTCACATTTGCAGGACCTGGTTCTCATGGGGAACTTCAACTACCTTGATATCTGCTGGAGTGACAGCACAGCAGGACACAAGCCATCCAGGAGGTTCCTAGAGTCCTCTTCAAAGGTCTGCTTGGAAAAGTCCCATGAGATAAGGCCCTGGAAGGAAGAGGGGTCCAAGAAAGTTGATTTAACATTCAAAGATCACTCTCTGTGCTTAAGAGTGGTCCATCCTAACAAATAAGTCAGGCAAAAATGCCAGAAGACCTGTGTTGATGAAGAAGTTGCTCCTGGACAAATTTAAGCACAAAAAAGAAGCATGCAGAGGGTGGAAACAGGGATCATAGAATCATTAGGGTTGGGAAAGACCTCAAGGATCACCAAGTCCAACCGTCAACCCACACCACCTAACTCACTCAACCATGTCCCTAAGCACCACATCTACAGGTTTCTTGAACACCTCCAGGGATGGTGACTCCACCACTTCCCTGGGCAGCCTGTTGCAATGCCTGATCACTCTTTTAGTGAAGAAATTTTTCCTAATATCTAGCCTAAACCTCCCCTAGTGCAGCATGGGTAACTTGGGAGTAGTACAGAAATATTGTTAAAGAATCCAGGGATGAAGTTAGGAAAACTAAAACCCAAATGGAATATACTCTCTCCAGGGATGTCAAAAACAATAAGAAGGGCTTCTGTGGTAGCATAGGTGATAAAAGGAGGACTAGGGAAAATATAAGCCTATTTCTCAACAAGTTGTGAGACCTAGTTACGTAGAACATGGAAGAGGCTGAGGTACTGAATGCCTTTTCTGACTCAATCTTTAGTAGCAAGACTAGCCTTCAGGAACCCTACATTCTAGAAACTAGAAGGAAAATGAGGAGTAAGGAAAACATGCTTTTGGTGGAATAAGGTCAGCTTAGAGAATATCTAAGCAGACTGGACACCCATAAGTCCATGGGCTGTGGTGGGAAGCACCCACAAGTATTGAGGGAGCTGTCTGATGTCGTTGCAATGCCACTCAGAGTGTTCTTTGAACAAACAACTTGACTGGGAAAGGCACCTGAGGACTGAAGGAACATGTGTGTTCCTATTTTCAAGAAGGGCAAGAGGGAGGACCTGGGGAGCTACAGACCAGTCAGACCCACCTTGACCCCTAGGAAAGTGATGGAACTGTTGATCCTGGAAGCCATTTACAGGTACTTGAAGGCCTAGAAAGTGACCAGTAGTCAGCATGGATTCATGAAAAGGAAGTCATGCTCGACTAACTTGATAAACCTCTGTGATGAAACCACTGGCTTGGTAGACAAGGGGAGAGCAGAGAATATTGCCTACCTTGACTTCAGGAAGACTTTTAACACTGTCCCATAATATCCTCAGAGAAAAGCTGATGAAGTGTGGGCTAGATGAGCAGATACTGAGGTGGATTGAAAACTGGCTGAATGGTCAGGCCCAGAGGGTGGTGATCAGTGGCACAAAGTCTGGTTGGAGACCATTAACTAGCTGTGCACCATGTTGATCTATATGTCGTCCAGTTCTGTCTATCATCTTCATGAATGACCAAGATGATGGGGCGGAGCATACCTCTAGTAAGTTTGCAGATAACACTGAACTGGGAGGAGTGGCTGATATGCCAGAGGGTTGTGATGCCATCCAGAGGGAACCTGAAAAGTTGGAGGAGTGGGCTTACAGGGATCTCATGAAGTTCAGCAAGAGGAAGTGCGAAGTCCTGCAGCTGGGGAGGAACAACACCATGTATGTGCTGGGGCTTAACTAATTGGAAAGCAGCTTTGTAGAAAAGGCTCTGGGGGTCCTGCTGGACACCAGGTTGAACAGGAGCCAGCAATGTGCCCTTGCAGCAAAGAAGGTTAATGGTATCCTGGGCTGCATTAGGAGTTTTGCCAGCAGGTCAAGAGGTGATCCTTCCCCTCTACTCAGCACTGGTGAGGCCACACCTGTGTCTAGTACTGGGCTACCTGGTACAAAAGAGACATGGACATACTGAAGAGTCCAGCAAAGGGTCACAAAGATGATGAAGGGAATGGAGAGGTTCACATGTGAGGAAAGGCTGAGGTGGCTGGGACTGCTTAGCCTAGAGAAGAGAAGGCTCAGGAGGTGTCTTATCAATGTATATATAGACCTGAAGGGATGGTGTAGACAAGATGGAGCCAGGCTCTTTTCAGTGATGCCCAGTGACAGGACCAGAAGCAATGGGCACAAAGTAAAACATAGGAGGTTTTGTCTGAGCATCAGGAAACACTTTTTTACTGTGAGGGTGTCTGATCACTGACATAGGTTGTCCAGAGAAGTTGTGGAGTCTCCATCATTGGAGATACTCAAAATCTGTTTAGACATGGTCCTGGGCACCCAGCTGTAGGTGGCCCTGTTTGAGCAGTGGGGTTGGATATGACAGCTTCCAGAGATTCCCTTCCAAACTCAACCATCCAGTGATTCTGTGAATCTCAACCATAAACGCAGAACATATCATATACATACTTCATTTTTTCATCATATTAAAGAATTAATAGTTTTCAATGAACCTACATTTTAAATTGGTATAGCCTTACAATTTAACCTGTCTTGAAAATAATTTTATTCTACAGACACTCAGTATCAAATGTCTTTAATTCACATAGCAGAGCAGAAGATTACTGACAGACAGTGGCACTCCAAACATATTGGTACTGTGTTGAAGTGATGATCTAAGTTATGCATAAATACTTTTTCTTGGACTCTAAAATTCCAAGATACATATTTTACGGTTTGCATCTACTGATATTAGAATCATAGAACAGAATCATAGAATCACAGAATGGTTAGGGTTGGAAAGGACTTTAAAGATCATCTATTTCCAACCCCCCTGCCATGGACAGGGACACCCTCCACTAGACCGGGTTGCTCAAAGCCTCATCCAGCCTGACCTTGAACACCTCCAGGGGTGGGATATCCACAGCTTTCCCGGGCAACTTGTTCCAGTGTCTCACCACTCTCACAGTGAAAAATTTCTTCCTAATTTCTAATCTAGATCTGCCCTCTTTCAGCTTATAACCGTTACACCTTGTCCTATCACTGCACTCCCTGATAAAGAGTGCCTCCCCATCTCTCCTGTAGGCCCCCTTCAGGTACTGGAAGGCTGCTATTCATTCTCCTCGGAGCCTTCGCTTCTTCAGGCTGAACAACCCCAATTCTCTCAGCCTGTCCTCACAGGGTAGGTGCTCCAGCCCTCTGACCAATTTTGTGGCTCTCCTCTGGACTCACTCCAACAGGTCCAGGTTTTTTTATGTTGGGGGCCCCACATCTGAACACAGTACTCCAGGTGGGGTCTCACGAGAGCAGAGTAGAGGGGGAGAATCACCTCCTTCGACCTGCTGCTAATGTTTCTTTTGATGCAGCCCAGGACACGGTTGGCTTTCTGGGCCGCAAGCGCACACTGCCGGCTCATATTCAGCTTCTCATCAACCAGCACAGCCAAGTCCTTTTCCTCAGAGCTGGTCTCCATTCTCTGCCCACCCTGTCTTTGTGCTTGGGATTGCCTCGGCACACGTGCAGGACCTTGCACTTGGCCTTGTTAAATTTCATGAGGTTTGCATTGGCCCACCACTCAAGCCTGTCTAGGTCCCCCTGGATGGCATCCCTGTCCTCCAGTGTGTCCACCACACCACACTGCTTGGTGTCATTGGCAAACTTGCTGAGGGTTCACTCAATCCTGCTGTCCATGTTTCCAACAAAGATGTTAAACAAAACTGTTCCCATACTCTGGTTTCTCTTCAGATGGTATATTAATCTGAATACCATAAATAATATGCATAGCATGTTGCTTAAGCGAGTCAAATCTTAGCAGTGTGGGACACCAGAGTACTATAATTTTATCATGCAAATAAAATGTGATGCACTCTGTCAGTGTAGCCTGTAGGCAATCCTTGATTGAGACTCTTTAACAAGGTATGGCACTTAGTGATCTCTGTTATAGTTTGAAGTGCTAAGTCAAATTTCCAGGATTTTCATATGTTATAAAATCAGAGATAACTAAATCAAATTTTTCAGTTACGAGATTTATTGTGGAGAAGAATTCTGACCAGTCTAGCTTTTCTGATCAGTTGCCTCTCTGTATATCTTTGGTCAATTATGCTTCAATTAGCTTTAAAGTGGGGAAGGGAGAAGGTAGGAAGACAGAGGATAAAGCTCTCTACTTTTCCATTTATTTATTTATCTATTTTTATTTGTTGCCTTCAGATGGGAATGTTCTTAGTCAACATTGGGTTTAAGAATACCTCTTCATTAGTGATGATGAAATGTGTCAAACATTTAAGGGCTGTCTTTGAACTTTACAATTCAGAGAGACATACCTTTTCCTGCATTTGACACAGAAAACTTCTTGTTTCCACTGAAGAAAGAATCAGTTCCATCTGTCCTGGATTGCAATGATATGCCACACAGTTCTACTGACTATTAAATCTGCTACATCAGCTCACTGAGTCAAAAAACATTTGACAGGAGGCAGCTTCTCAACTTTTCTCTTTATTTTTCTGTCTAACCTTCTTACAACACAGCATTTACGAAGCCTGTTTATTCCATGTGATATGAATTAAGTTTGTATCTTATTTTTTTCTTACTATTTGTAAAAAAAATCTGTCCTGATTGATCTTTTTTTTTTTTTCTTTTTCACTTGTAACACAAGAAAGATAAGAGACTGAAAATTCAATAAGAATGCAAGGAAACCAAAGAGAGATTTGAAGTCTTAGTTTCATAAACATTTTTATCTGTTGCATAGAAAAAGATGGATCAAAGTTCATTATTTCTCTCTATCCTAAAATGCTTGGGGTACTGAAAAACATTTAAAAATATCCTCACTTTTTTATTTTCAACGAAATTATGTGAGTTTTTTCATTTTTACAAAGAACCTATTCTCAGTTTACAAAACCTGGGATGGGGGGAGGTATTTGGTTCAGTTTGGTTTGATTTGGTTTTCCTGCCAATGCATATAATTTTTCTATTTCTTTTGACTTGGAAAATTGGGAAGCCAAACAAGGAAACAGATTTCTTTTCTACAATTATTGTTTCTTTTTGTAGGTGCGATGGGTTAGCCCTTGGCTGAGGGCCAAAGCACACACCCACTCCCACAATTCCACACCCCCCTCCCCTTCCCGAGGATAGGGGAGAGAATTAAAGGGGTAAAGGGAAAAAAGGACTCGTGGGTTGAGATAAGGACAATTTAATAATTAAACCACAATAATATTGAAAATAATACTATATACAAATATACAAATGAGTGATACACAGTGATACTGCCCCCCCCCCCACCCGATGCCCAAGCCTCACCCTGTTCCCGGCTAATGATCCTGGAGCAGGGAGAGTCCCGAAACCACACTCATGGAATGGAGATAACAGTCTGAGCATCCCAGACTGATAACTGACCGGGTTAGGAGGGGAAAGGCCTTGGGAGAGCGACCACCTGGAGCGAGATGACCTGGAGCAAAAGAGATCCGGAACCAAAACGGGCCGATCTTCACACGGGACCTCACGTATACACTGGGCATGACGTGTATGTTATGGAATAGATTATTGGCCACTTTGGGTCTCAATCCTGAACCTAAGATCAAATCCTAGGCTAGTAACTGGGACTGTGCTCCCTCCCAGCCCCTCTGGTCTGCCGACCTTGGCAGCACATAAACATCACTTCTTATCAGCTTTCTTCTGAGCACAAATCCAAAACACAGCCTCTTGCTAGCTATTATGAAGAGAGTTAACTGTCTCATCTTAACTCAGGACAGTAGGATTTCTAAATGCATTTAGAGAAAAATATAAATAGTGGATCCAGCTGCCAAACAATCTAGGTTTGCCTGACTGAAAACTGATTCCACTAATCCTTCTCACTCTTTTTTATGAGTGCATCTGGAAGTAAGAAAATTCACTTATGATTTTTTGTTTGTTTACTTTATAGTTAAAAAAAAATAAAATATCAAGAAAAAAAAGGAATTAAAATAAGTTCCTGTTGAGCAGACAGGTATCAATGTCATGGTTTAAGTCAATATATCCCTACATTTGAAAAATGTCTAAGAAAATGCAGCTTCAAAATATCCATGTAATTGATAGATATTGATTTGCCAATGTGAATGTTTATTATCACTGAAACAATCTGAAATCTTTTTAAAAAATACTGTTTGAACAACATGAAGGAGCAAACTGAAAAGAAGAACCCAAACTACCAACACTTTTTAGAGATATTAACTGGTAATATTTAAAATACAGAAACAGATCTGGATTTCTTATTACAAAATATTTATAGATTAGAAAATAATAGCTATAAAAAATTTGAAGTTTGTCAAGTTTATCCTGAGCACTCACCACGTCATTTAGAAATACAACAGTAATTTTTGCTTCAAGGCACATGAGGACTGAAATCTAGAGTTCACTTAGAATTTGAGTTAAAGCACTTCAAAATTTCACTCAAGAAAATAATCTCTTCCTATTTTTACTATCAAAGTTTTTTTCTCCCCTTTCAGCCCTTCTTTTACGTGTACACACTCACTCACACACATGTGCACACATGTACGTAGAGTGCATGGGCAGTCAGAGTTTATTTACACCTGGTAATTCAGTAACTTTAGAAATTATTTTGAATGCTATGGACCAGTTTCCAAAGAAATCAAAATAGTGGTGCATCATTTCAATCTTCAGAACTCATTCCTTTTAAAACCACTGAAATCTGACCTTCCCTTGTGGCAACTGTTAACCTTAGCACCACCAAAACACATCCAGAAAGAAAAATTGCTAAACATGCCTTTAAACCATTATGATGAGATAGTGAAAAAGTTGTCTGAAACCATAAAGGTCAGGGCTTAATGAAGTGTTAAGTGTGGCTAATAGTTTGCTAGGAAGCATAGAGTTTAAAACCAAGGCTGATCGAAATATGTCAGAGTTGGACACGATGATCCTTATAGGTCCATTCCCACTTGAAATATTTTATTCTATTCAGTGTATAAAATTGAAGTATATGGTAATGATTGTAGTGGAAATTAATTGTGGCAAAATTGATTAAAGTTATTCTTGAAACTCTAGGTACATGGCTTATTTGTAACCTATTAAACAGAGCTAGAAACTATCTGGAAATGTTGCAGGTAAAAAAGATAATTAAAGACTATAAAAGGAAAATATGATAGTTTGGTAAAAATTACATCTCAGTTGAGAGGCTAGAGGTATTTTTCACTGATCTAGACTTATCATTTGAGTATAGATTTATCAAAAAGCTGTTATTTAACTGTACACTAAATTTGTGATAGCTAATATTTATTATACTGTTGATTTTTTAGGTTGGTCCCTGAAAATCCAAAATAAAATGTAAAGTAGGTAGCAAATCTGCATATGAAAAATACAAGAACAAACAAAATGCGAGCTGTCTTTATTGCTAGAATCAAAAATAATTCCAAAATTAGGCAAGTATTCTTACACTTGTCATTCTGCAAGACAGAAACAAGATGAATGGCACTTCCTCTGACATCACCTTGAGAAAGAAGTCAAATAAGTAATTCTTTAATATTTCTTTTTATCTTCAAATTGTCTAATTTACATATTAATTAATTAAGTATAAATGGTGCATATTCCCACAATAAACTCATGATACCATTTTCCATTAGCTTAAGGTAGTTTTATTGACATTGACCCTAAAGTGGTATTAAATCATAACAGTATTTGACAAGCACACATTTAAAAAATTGTAAAGCCTAAGCAACTATCCTTATAAAATATCTCATACATTCCAAGTATTAAAACAGCTTTTCCCCCTACTCAGTCAAAAAATATTCCAGTGTTAACAAATACATACATCACATTTTCGTCCTGCTCCGTCATTAGCAAAAAAACCCCAAAATTTCCTATACCAAGAATAGAATTGCTTTCCATTGTGCTTGTCACTATTTTTCAGTTTTTCTCCAAGTTAAAAACCAAAGTGCTTTCCTTACTTTTACATTTAGTTTTCTTAATATTAAGCTACCAGTACAGAAAAAAAAGATACATATGTTATGTATCTTCACCTTAGGCATGGTATTTCCAAACTGCACTACCATTCTTGTCACTGGAGTTGGATACAATGCAAAAAAGAAAACTGTCATCTTCTAAATTACCAATGTTGTTATTTTCATGCCCAAATTCTTCCTGGAGACCTTTTTAGGGTAATTCTAATTTGGAACAACATGGTTTTAGCTGGTGGAATGCAATGAGAGCATAAACTTGTGTTATGGTTGAAGATGCAGAAATAAGGTCATTAGCATATAGATGCAATAAATTTTACATCAAGGGCAAATCAGCTTTCAGATGGCTGTTTTACACTGTTAAAACATTCGCCCCAGGATCCAGATTACTCAATATTCTTGACACTTAATCAAGGTTGGCCAGCATACGGCAAGCAAGCCTAAGTGAAATATGTATCCCAGCAATATTTTAGCTTAACACTATCTTCTGTAACCTTCATTTTTTCAATCTCTCAGCTTTTCCAGGTTACAGGTAGTATTTGATCTTTTTTAGCATATTTCCATACCCTGTTCTTTTTAAAAAAATGCTTTCATAGTAAATTAAATAAGATATAACATTAACTCCAACCAGATTATCAAAGAATAGAACACAACCTGTCACAAAATAGTGATTTTAAAAAACAAAATTAAAGAAGTACCCATACATCATGTGGAAATAAACCCCTTTGAATTAAAACAAAAAAAAACAAAAAAAAAAAAAAGGAAGAAGAAGAAAAGGCAGACAGTAAGAGTTTCACAATCCCCAGGTAAAAGACAATGTGACTGTTGAAAATAACTCCACATCACAGCAGGAACTAGAAATCAAGCTAAGGGTTCATTGAGGAACATGCTTGAGTTTTGCCTAGAATTCATGTTGCACAGAGATATTACTAATTTTCTTTTTTTTTTTCTTCCCAATGTGAATAAGAACTTTGCAAGATCGTGGGCATGTCTACGGTATGATGCTGAGATTTTTGAGAGGCTAGTGTAGCTATGTTTACACAGTGCAGCATGCTGTAAAGGTGATAAGAGTTCTTTACCATAGTGCAGTATTAATACTACTTTATTTACTTAGAGATTAAATAGCTCAGACCATTCGTCTTCTAATTCTAGAAGTCCTGGTGGCATTGTTTTTAAAATCTCTGCATCAGGATTGTGAAACAGAGACAGACATTAATTAAAAAAAAAAAAAAAAAAAAAAAGTTATCTCTTCCCACTGGACTATTTTTTTTAATTTGGTCAATGTCTCTAACAAGGAGATAATGGAGATAATTTCATGCTCATTTATGTAGGCATCTCTCTTTCTGTCATTTCTGAAGGTTTTCACTCAAGTCTATGACCCTTCTAACTTTTCTTTTCCTCACAGATATTGGGTACAGCCTGGCTGTATTTTGCTCACTCACAGATCTGAACAGCTCCTCCTGCTCCTCATTTCTTTTTCCCATTTCAGAACAATTTTAAAGAGGAAAAGGAATATGTGCACCATTATTGCTTTTACAGGTCAGTATTCTCAGTCAATATATTTGGTGGCAATAACAACTGTCAACTAAATAATCAGGCCATAGAAAGAGCAAATTTTCATTGTGCTAACAATAATTTGGTCTGAAATAGTAAACACAGATGGATGAGTTAATCAGCATTCACCAGAATTTTGCCTCAAAATTAAGGACTCAGTTTTACACATGGGAAATTCCTATCAGTTTTAAAGTGTTTCCAAAAAAATGCTTATACTCGAAAATATGTCTACGGAAGAAAAAATGTCAGCAGAAATTTTCTGTTTCTCCAAAAGCTAATAAATATTATGACCAAAATGACTCTCAAAAAGATTTTAGACAGATGTTGTCAACGGAAAGTGTATCTAATCAACAAATCTAGAGGATGGCTAAAAAACCTGCAATTAACAAAAAAACTTTATCCAAAGTTATAACCTGATTTGATTTCTTCCGAAGCTAAACATGGTGCTTCTTCATCAAGAACTCCTTTTTTTTTTGTTTGTTTTTACTCATGTTCTCCAGTTCAAAAGCATTAGATCTACAGAGTTTAGAACTTAACTTCTTCTCAAAGAGTTTGATTTTATCTTAAAGGTATCTTGCTTAAAATAAATTAAAGATGAAATATAGTGTAAATATTTAAATTGCACTTACAATTTAAGTTCTGATTTCATCCTACTAATTCATTCCATCACAGAGATCTACTGTAAGGCTCTCCAAATGTCCGTTTCTCAACTTGCAGTAAGAGGGATCAGGGTAGGAAACAGGCATTTAAGACAAAAAAGACGTATAGAAATGTTTGTATTGAAGCTGAGACCACAGTAAGAATTTCTGTCTTAACAAGTTATTGTAAGAATGTATGTCTTCATAATCTATAATCAGCCTAAAGTATTTTTTTATTTAAGCATAATATCTTACATGACTTGACTTTCACCTTTGAATTTATGAATGTTGAGAGTATATATTTTTCCATTTTCATATGTATCTTGATCCAGTCAATTTGATAAGATAGTCTTGCTAATTGAAAAAAACCAAACCAAACCAAGACAAAACCCTTCCAAAAGTCAATACTTGATTTCTGTAAAAAGTAGGTAACAAAAAAACCCAAAAACAAAACAAACAAAACCAAAACTAAAACCAAACTCAAACTGACATCTTTTTTTATAGGTAGAAGCCATACTGCACAGCTATAGCCAAATTTTTCCTCCCAGAAATGGCAGTACTTTGCTATTAGGAACCATTATTGTGGCTGCAGACAACAGTTGATATCTTCAGGCTTGACTGTGTGTTACAACAAATCGTGCTGAAAATATTTAATATGGCTATGTCATGGTTTAATTTTGGAAGATAAAGGTGAAAAAATGTAACTCCACTACTCATAAACAGTATTCCAGCTGTTATCCCACTGATGTTTCAAGTATTTTCATGTAAATTTATGTTTAGATTTTGAATGACAGCAAAAATTCTCACAGATGACATAGGCCTCTTACTTTCCTCATCTTGTTTAAGAGAAGACCTTGGTTCTAGGCATAAAACACTTTAATTACTCTAGAAATAGGATGCATATTTGAATGTGATTTAAAACATGTCAGCAAGCATTGGAGTACTGCAGTGCAGAGCATCGTGTTTCTCCAAAGTCTTACAGTTAGTCCATTCAGGGGACTCATCCATATCTCTGTCAAGACAGTCCCAAAGTTTTATCTTTTAGGTCTTTTCTCATTTAATGGAATCTGTCACCTACGGTTAAGTACTTAGGGTCCCTGGGTGAATCATAATTCCTGGTGACAAAGGCAGTACCCAGAAAAACTAGGCTGATGAGCAAAGACATAACCTGAAGTAGAGTAGGAGGGTCTGGAGGAAAAGGAATGGGAGATATTCTTGCAATCCAGCCCTCCTTCTCTGTCCCCGTTTGGAACTTAGATGTCATATTCTGGGCAACCTTCCCTTAGTTAAGAACTTGTACCAGGCTAATGAAATCAATTCCAGTGATCCCAAGAGGGCTACAGGGTAGAGGTACGTAGGACCTGCAGGAGACCTGAACTAGCAGTAAGAAACGGGAGGAGTAATCTATGACATCTACAAGAACAGTAGGCATCGAGGTCTGGGCAAATGAATTTGCCTTTTGATGGTCAAGCAGACATTCAGCTCCAGATTGTAAGCACCTATGTTTAAGTGACTAAACATACGTGTTTCACGTAAACTTAGCGTCTAACCTATTAAGATGGCCTAATGAGAGTTTTCAGCTATTCATCTCACTCTAAGGTTGCCAGTTACATTTGATCATTTTACGGGCTTAACCAGCCAGCTCAAATGTAGGTACCTGCTTGTAATGGCTGCATTTTGTAGACTATTTCCATCTTAGAACCCAAAGATGGAGTTTAGTTACCTAAATGTGTCTTTTGTTATTTTAGAGATGTGAAAAATCTTGTTGTGCTCACAGCTGCCTCCCTAGAGTTGTGCAACACATCCTGTGTTGTACACCCCAGTCTTCTGCAGACACACTGAAACCCCTACAGCATCTCAAATGGCATTTGGCATTTGGACTGCCAAATCTCACCCTATTTGACTGGAGCTAGGTGGGATTAATTTTACTGCTCCGAGTTATCCCATTTCATATACAACATCATTAATAGGAGAAAAGGGGATAACCCTACATAAGGCAAGCATTAAACCAGATTTTTCAAAATATGGAATAAATTGTGTAAGGGAGACTATTCTGTCTCCTTAAGCTAGATATTGCACAGAAAAAGGCAAAACAAGCCTGCTTCAGGGGTTCTATACTATTTCCATCAGCTGCCTGCTCATCTTGTTAGACATAAGCAACATTGGCAATGTTGTGAACTAACCACTGACACAACAAAGGCTACTACAGCACAAATACAGGTGCCTACAGAGCTGAGCAGCAACACAGATTTAGACACCTAAATGGCCGTCATGTTGTGCAATTTACCCTTGTTCTTAATGAAAAAGTATGCCAGTACAATAACATTCCTGGTGGCGTTCCTGGCCCTGAGACTAGCTGGCACAGACTGGCCACATCTACACCATGAAATTCTTGTATCCTCCCAACAGAGGAAGCTTCATGCAAACTGCTTCTTGGGCAGTTCTTCCTCTGAACCTTCTAAGTCTCAAACCATGCCCAGAATTTTTTTGGAAGAATGATGGTTGGCATGAGGTTAAAAACAATTTAACATTATAAAAAATGACATTCCAATTCCTAAGAACATTTCCGGGCATTTTAAACATTTTTATTCTCTAGTTTGGATGTCACCTTGTAGTCTAAAAACCTGAATAGTATTAAAAATATATTACATTGCTACTTAATGTGAGTGTAATTTATTCAGCTAAGAGAACTGGAAGAGAAATAACAGGATTTTGATGCAAATGACACCTTCATTCTCTCTGATCTGAAAAAAAAAAAAATGGAGTTAAAAATATCATCAGTAGTGTTGCTGTAGAAAACACTTAGATCATCTCAACATGGAAACATAGGGAACTATTTGAACTTAGAAAATTCAGCCTCATTTCTCAGAAAGGCAGATTAGTAGCTACTTGTGCTCTACAGCTCAACAGAGTATTGATCTGCAGAGAAGTTTGCATGGATATTTGCTAAGTTGGGCTGAAAAAAAAAAAAAGAAAAAAACTAACAAGGATAGGAATCTTAGTATAAGTAATGGTTCAAGGAAACCACTTGTACATTTTTTTTTCAGAACTACATTCTGTGGAGTTTTCAGAAGATTCAGTTGTACTGTTACTTCTGCTTCCTACATGTATTCTGGCTCAGTCAATTTTAAAGTAAGATTTTTGAAGTCTACTTTCCCCCATGTTGTCCAAGTTTTATAGTTTAAAATAAGTCTTCTGAAAAAGGTAAAAGGGTTTTCTTCGAGAGACTGTTCCTCTTAGTGATTACTTTTCCCCATTATTCTAACATATAAAGGCTAGTCTTTCAGTTGTTTACATAATAGTTACTGCCAGCATTCCTGATATTTCATCTGCTTAAACCTTTCTCTTTTTTTTTTATCCTTTTTTTTTTTCTCTTTTTTTGTGTGTGGTCTGGGCCAAGTGGTAGATTTATGGTCTAGTCTCTCAACTGAGAAATATTTGGTGTAGCTGCTGACATTAGTTTCTGGGTCATTGCATAGCAATAATTTAAAGGCCTGATTTTCCTGACTGGGATATAACTGATAAAAAAGTCAAATAGCAGGTGCTTCACATGGTAGCAGCATATCCAGTGTAAATCCAAAGACCCTAAATATCAAAATATTCCAGTTCAGGAATGACAGACTCAAGGTCAACTCCTCCTGTCGCAGCAAACCCAGCATGAGACCGTGGCTGACAATGGAGCTATACCAGCCCTGTGGAACTGTGGAACTGGAGGAACTGTGAGAGCAGAGCTTCGTACTCAGTAGATCTCAGCAGTCAAACAAACAACTGCAGGAAAAAATTTTTTTGTAACAAATGTGCATGATCAGGAGGTTATAGAAATCTCTCTTAGTTCTCCCCATCTCCCTGTGACTGAGCAATGGTGCAAAAAAACCCCTTTTGTCTTTCAGTATTTTCACCTTAAGTGAAATGAAGAATTCAATCATAAAATATTTAAAATTAAATTTTTGTAGATAATCCAGAAATAAAACCTATACATTCCCCAGATACTTTTATGATCTTGGGATTTCACTTCATTGCTATGTGCTCTTTTTTTTTTTTTTTCATCTACAGAATGGAAAATATGGTCACCTTTCTCAAGGATTCTAATATTGGAAAGCATGAAAAGTGCTGTATAAGCAATAAATATTCTTTGACCAATACTACATTATGTGATAAGTGCAAAACAGTGTGAAAAAAGGATTTTTGTAATTTATACTTAGGCATCAATGTGTTCTACAAGTCTTTAAAAATTACCATATTCATATCTGTTCCACAATCATGTCAATTAATCAATTTAATTAGAAAATGTTAACATTCTGAATAATTTGCTATAAATAAACAAATTTTACTTTTCAGTTTAAAATGCTGTTTTCTCTTACTGGAACTAGAAGAAGTATTATTATAAATGTTAGTGCTTAAATAGATATAATTACATGTTTTAGTCTATGAGGGATGTGGCTTTGCTTGATAATTTATTTTAATTTTCTGTGTTTCATGGGTTTTTTTCTGTCACTTCTTTATCTGATTATTAGTATTTCTAATTGCCATACTTTATACATATCGATGTTATTGATCAGTTAACTACATCAGATAATATAACTTGGTGACATATTCAACAAATACTCTCAAAGACTTGTTCCACAGAGGGCATTGTCTTCACTCTCTTGGTCTTTCTAAAATTTTTAATTCTTTTTTCCAGAAGTGGTCACTTGCAGAAGGACATGAAGATGCAGAAGCTGGAATTGCGTGTTGCAATTGCATTCATGTACATCTGAGCTAAGTACCTTTGTTTCTGAGAAGATCAATAGGCACCAATAAGACCTTCTAGGATAAAGTCCCTCTCTTTTTAATTAAGACATTCAGAATAAGCCACATGCAACATGCCTTGAATGTTTCAATTTCTTTACACAGAATATAACTAGGAACCACATCAGATACAAAGATCTAGTTGTACAGGGTGAATTTTAAGGTATGATGTAATCCTTGGCTTTTCTTACTAGTTAAGAAAGACACTGCTTTCTATTATCTTATTTTCTTTCCTAGTTTAGGCACATTATAAGGAACAGAGTCTTAACAGGAGTGCAAAGTACCTAGATCCATACTATGAAAATTCTATTCAGTTTATATTACATTTCAGTTTCAAAAAAATAAAAATAATTGCACAGGTCTAGGCAGTTCTGTTGGCAGTAAAATAGTTAAAGAAAGCCTCCACAATTTGTTTGGGGGGAAAAAAAATGTCCATGCCATTGTTAACTCAATTAGAATATTCACTATTAGACTTCCATTTTGTTTACATAAGGTAGAATCCATTGCAAATAATTTCTTCCTATGAAAAAATACATGTTGCAAAGTACTGATCTTACAAAGACTTTTGCTTGTTACTTAAGTTGGTGTTGGAAGATAAGAGGGTCTACCATTTTCCAGTAGTCTGTGGAGCTTTACCCCTATGCAGATCAAGAGTTTTACTGATCATCTCTTTACGACAAGAAATTGAGAGCTATCTTCAACACTTTTGATCCTATGCTATTTCCAAGGTACTAACAGCAAGAGGCAATTTAGTTGTAGTGAGGAAAAATAAGTAA
Organism: Pterocles gutturalis; assembly: GCF_000699245.1. Classification (NCBI taxonomy): domain Eukaryota; kingdom Metazoa; phylum Chordata; class Aves; order Pterocliformes; family Pteroclidae; genus Pterocles; species Pterocles gutturalis. The sequence continues at coordinate 10,251 of NW_010119160.1, read as the reverse complement.
ATAAATAAATAGAAATTTAGTATTTACTGACTACTGACTATATCAGGTCCCTTTCTTCTAAGTCTGCAGCTCTGTATGAGTTTTCCTTATGTAAACAATTATGCATAGTTATTGGAAATACAGTCATAGTGGATGAGGTGTTTCATCTCTCCTGGCATGTTGCTCCCCATAAGTACATAGCAACAAATATGCATGGAATGAAAATAAGAAATCGGTCAAGCGAATCCTACAATCCATCTGGAGTAAGCAGCAAAGAGACTTCTGTGTTGCTGTGTTCTTCCAAATCATCATATTTACCCACCAATTAAGATACTTCTGTAGTTTTTTAAAACTTCTGTTTGAAAAAATCTGATTTGAAATGTATGGCCTGTGCGATAATCTTTGGCAGTAAGTCAGACTCTATTTAAGGATTTATTTTTTAAGTGCTGTTACTTGCAAATGTATTAATGTTCTCTTTTCTTTCTTTAACAAGGAATGATTACTAATTCTAAATCCAGTGTTTCCACACCATTCATGATTTTACAGATCTCTTGTACATGCCTTTGCTTGCCTCGGTACATCACTCTCGGGACAGAAAACTTCACATTACTCGCCACACCAGATGATAAATTTCTGTCATTGAAATTTTCACTATAGAGTGAAATAGCATAAGAAAAATTTTTCTCATATTACCTTAACCTGGTAAAAGGAATTAAAATTATGTTAACTAACTTTCAGGAAACTTAATCATTAGAACTTGCTTACATATTCAGTAAGCAGAAATTAATTAGAAATGGGTTTGCATTTTAAAATGGTTGATATACAGAAATAATTCAGAGTGGACAGAACTCTGTTCTTCAGAGTTTAACTTTGTTAAAAAATGCATTCCTTCCTCTTCTGGAGAAGAGCATTGCCTTCTGTCTCCAGCCCTTCATCCACTCTCTGTTCCCATTGTGTTTCCCACACAAATTCTTCCTTCAAATCAAATATGCAGTTATAGGTCCCAGTTGGGGCGGGGGGCGGAGAGGAGTGGGAATGTAGATCTTACAAATTGAACTCTTGAGGGAATTTTTGAATAAAAATGTCTATTTTGGATTTCTGAAATCATCCAGAAAGGAAAGAGAGAAGATTGCTGACCAAAAAAAAGCCAAAACAAAACACATCTTGAAGGTGAACTAGGTGGACAGAAGATGGGTAGAAGATGGATAAAAGAAAATAATCTCAGTGACTCTATTCCCCTCCACCATCCACTTTTCTTATCTTGTTCTCCAAAGACAGCCTCACTAACCTTAGCAGGCAGGAATAAAGTGGGAAAGGCTCCAGTTCCTGAAATGTGTGAAACTATCTCACCTATTTGTAAATGCCATGAGGCAGAATATAATACATTTAGAATACAGTGTTTAATAGAGAATGCAATCAAGATTCTTAAAATCTTTCATACGGCAAACTGTTCCTAATCAATGAAAGTTGCATAAATTTTTTTCATGACTCAGTTTAAATTATTTTATTGCAATTGATTGGCCTTGTCTTGGAGTGTTACAAAGGATAGGTCTTCATTTTCAGACCTTGGGTAAAGAACATACTCATGAACAACCAAGAAAGCAAAAGAAAACAATGAAAAGAGAGGAAGCAAAGAACTGGTAGATTATAATGATACTTAAGAAATTTAAATATTAAGTATGCATAAATGAGTGACAAGGATCAAGTATCACAGAGCATTTTCAATAATAATGTGAGTACGTACAAATTAGGAAGGAAAAAAGATGGTTCTGTTAAGATCAGATGACAATTGTATGTTAAAACAAAGAAAAGCAGCATAAACCAATCACTTTTCATTTAGTGTAAGAAAATCAGAAGTGCACGTGTTTAATTCAGAGTTCCTTTTACTGTAAGAAAATAATGAAAACACATGCAAGCCCCTGCATCATTTTCATCATTTTGCACCAGCATAAAAATAATATTAATATTTGACTTGCATTGGGGAAATAATGGCTCAACATTTAAATATTAACACAAATAGTATTAAAATAAACTACAGACCTGAAAAAAAACAAAAAAAACAAAAAAAACCAGTAATACTTTGTGTATGAAAAGATACATCTGGAAGAAACAGATCGTATTACTTCTCCTGACAATGACCACCGTGTTGTCTGAAATCACGCTTTCCTAATCCTATAGTAATTTTAGAACAATTATAATAATAATAAGTCTTATAATAATTTTTGAGACAACACTGCATATTTAGGATAACTTTATGTTTAGATAATTAGCTGGCTAGTTCCCTGATTCTGTTAGAGCTTTATTTTAGTGGTGCTCTTCAAAACAGTCTGTTGTTCAATACCCTTTGAAAACTTTGGGCAATGAAATTATAAAATTTCCAAGTGGCTTTCCAGATTTGGCTTTCCTAGCTGACACGATTTAACTCTGGGAAAGTTTCAGTTTTACTTGAAAAAAATATAAATTAGTCAGAATAGCATAGTCCAGCATACACACTGTACATCAGCGGAAGGTACAAGGAAAATGGTGATCCAGCAACAGAATGAGTTTGCAAATATCAATCCTGCTGGCACAAATAAATTAACTCACTACAATAATGAACTCCATGTTTTTTCAATTTCTTTCAGGAATGTATACCAAAACCAAAATGGGGATATTATCAAAAAACTAATTTGAATTCAGAGACCAAAAACATCTGAGACATTCAGACAATGAGACAATGAGACCATCATACTGACCCAAGCTATCTAATTGATTGAAATAGACTAAATAATCACTATAAAAGTACAGCCATCACTTTGCTAGAAAATCGAAAGAGAAACTAGAAATAAAGGACGATCATATGGCTTATCTTTTTTGTCAAAATATTGAAATAACTTGTGATATAAAGATAACATACTGCCTTACCTAAATAAATGAAAGCTCTTACAAATATAGACTCTAAGAGAAAGTTTATTGAATCCATTTACACAGATAATGCAATAGTTTTCCAATAAACAAGATACCATCTGTCAATTCTTTCTGCTGAGATGACAAATCAAGAGTGCAATCAATTAACAACAGATTTCAGTTGTGCAAGAAGTATCAATAAATGTTGATTGAAACTTTTTTTTTCCCTTTCCTGTTACTTTGGCTTTATTTTCCTTCCTATGTTTTCTGTTTGACATACAGATAAACTTTCTGATGTGTTTTTGTACGCTCTTATTAGTTCTGATTTTTTATGATGTAATTTATATTCAGTCAATTTGAAAATCCAGAACTAACAGAACTGAAGATAAAAAAGTTGACCATTAGGTATGTACTGCTAAATACAGTTTGAGAAATTAATGATGTCAGAAGTCAGACAGTGAAGAATAGATCAGTAAGTGCTAAGTGGGCAAACTTCTGGTGTACTGATATAGACAAGACTAGAGTTTTACTTCTGGAAAATTGTCTGTGAGTACCTGTATGCAGTATCAAGGTTACAGTGAACTAGATGAAGATGATGGACTGTGTTGTTAAAGAAACAGTAAATAAATCCAGTCAGGTGATATAACTATGATTGTATACAGCAGCATTTATATGTCACATTGAATAGTGTATATAATGCTGGTTATCATATCAAAGTAAGAAATACAGTAGCTGTGCTTGAAAGTGGCAGGTATTAAAGATTTATGAGAGGCTGAAGAATCTGATTCTGTTTTGATAGACAAAATGCCCTAAATGGAGTTATTAAGATTATGAAGTGCAGTGAAGAAAAAAAATCCCAATAACTTTTGAATAACATTGACAATGCCTCTGTATATAAATATATGTATTTACTTATATATACAACCCTGAATGTGATGATTCTACTACCTACCAACTCCAGACAATCTAATCTCTGCTGCTTTACACGGTTTCAGTCTCAGTGCAGCCTCGAAAACTTTGCTCAGCTATTGATCCACATTGGTCCAAAACCAGAACTAACAAATTTAGCTGTCTTGTCTGTTAGAATAGAAGCCTTGTGGTTGGATATGTTTCATTTGATGCTTTTTGTTTTTTTGCCTCTAACAATATATTTCTTGCATAATGATACCTTACAAAGAGCCAGAAAAGCAATACATGGAATTAATAATTCTTTTAATATTGTTAAAGTAGAATTTAGGAATACCATACTTTTATTTGTACAGTATAAAAGATGATAGTATCAGATTAACACAGAATATATAATTAACATGCAACAGATGCTGGCATACAAATAATATTTAATTAGACCATAGTTTAAAAATAACATTAGAAATATATACACACATGGAAGTACTTTGAAAGGCTTTATTAACATTGAAATAAATTATATTTTACATGGGAAAATCTCAGATATCTTCTTCTATTTCAGAAGGTTTATCTAGGTCTGTGAGTGAAATTCTTTGTTTTCACAGTAAATCAGTTCACAGAGTAAAAATTGAGGGGTTTACAAAATTTTACCTCTGAATGTCTGGTTTAGACAGTTACTAGAGCACACAGTAAGCTAGTGCTCATCTAGTTAGTAGCTTTATAAGTTTCAGCTTCAGAATTCGTTTACTTTAAACTCTCTTTTTATATTTTTAAGACTTATGGATTTCTTATTCAATGTTGAGCATTTTAGAACTTTCTTAGAATAATATGAATACTTACAATGTGATATAACTAAATTATAAAGGACTTTTTTTAAGTAAGGGAGCAGGAAATGCCAATTTCAGAAAGTTTCATGCATTTTTTAACCATAAAATGAGAAATCCAACAAATAAAAGGTGAAAAATTACATATAACCTTTCTCCCGTAACAGGAAAAGGAAACAGAACCTTGGCCTTCTCATTATTTTTCTCTGCTATGACAGCAAAGGGCTTAGCCAATATCTTGAGGGGTAATGCAATGCAGAAGAAAACTTTGAACAGACAGTTGTGGAATCAACAAAACCTCACCTCTTATCACTAATGAGATTGTTGTCTAGATTTATATATAAAATTCTTTTAAAAGGGAAGTAACCCACATCACTGGATGTTCTTTTTTTTCTCTTAGAATGATCATGGGGATAGTTGGGTGAAGTCAAGGGCTGACACGAACATGTCCCTTTGGTGAGTTCTATGTAGGAGTTTGGGACTAGTGGAAATGACAGTTTTCTAGCCCTAAGAGATCTTCTGTTCTTGTGAAAGAACTGTTAATGAAATGAGAGTGTATTCTTGTCTCATACTACCTTCAACCCTCCTTTAGGGATAAAAGAGAGAATCACAGAATAGTTGAATTGATTTTGGAAGGGAACCTCTGAAAGTCATCTCGTCCAACCACCCTTCTCAAGCAGGGCCACCTACAGCTGGGTGCCCAGGACCATGTCTAAACATATTTTGAGTATTTCCAAGGTAGAAGAGTTCACAACTTCTCTGGAGAACTGGTGCCAGTGATGAGACACCCTCACAGTTAAAAAGGGTTTCCTGATGTTCAGACAAAACCTCCTGTGTTTCACTTTGTACCCATTGCCTCTAGTCCTGTCACTGGGCACCACTGAAAAGAGCCTGGCTGCATCTTGTCTACACCATCCCTTCAGGTCTATATATACATTGATAAGACCCCTCCTGAGCCTTCTCTTCTCTAGGCTAAGCAGTCCCAGCCACCTCAGCCTTTCCTCACATGTGAACCTCTCCATTCCCTTCATCATCTTTGTGGCCCTTTGCTGGAGTCTCTCTAGTACGTCCATGTCTCTCTTGTACTGGGTAGTCTAGGCCCGGACACAATATTCCAGGTGTGGCCTCACCAGTGCTGAGCAGATAGGAAGGATCACCCCTACTTACTTTTTGGGATGGACCACTCATGAGCTTGTAGAAGGTGGTCCTTGAATATTAAGCAGCTCTCTTAGACTCCTCTTCCTTCCAGGGCCTTATAAATGGGACTCTTCCAAGCAGACCTTTGAGCCGGCCAAAGTCTGCCCTCCTGATTTCCAGGGTTGTGAGCTTGCTTTTCAACCTTTTCCTGGCTCTCAGGATCCTCAACTTCACCATCTCATGGTCACTGCAACCTAGGTTGCTTTCAACCTTGGAGAAGAGAAGGCTCCAGGCAGACCTCGTTGCAGCCTTCCAGTACTCGAAGGGAGCCTATAAACAGGAGGGGGAGTGACTATTTACAGGGGTTGATAGTGACAGGACGAGGGGGAATGGTTTTAAACTAAGAGAGGGGAGATTTAGGTTGGATATTAGGTGGAAATTTTTCACTCAGAGGGTGGTGAGACACTGGAACAGGTTGCCCAGAGAAGTTTTGTATGCCCCAACCCTGGAGGCATTCAAAGCGAGGCTGGATGGGGCCCTGGGCAGCCTGCTCTAGTGGTTGGCAACCTTACCAAGAGCAGGAGGGTTAAAACTAGATGATCTTTAAGGTCCTTTTCAACCCAGGCCATTCTATGATTCTATGATTCTGTGATTCTATGATCCCCAGCAAGCCCTTGCTTGTTTGTGA
>NW_010119160.1:0-3800 GCF_000699245.1 Pterocles gutturalis | reverse complement strand
AGGTTCAGCAAGGCACTTCTTCTTGTTAGCTTCTCCATCACTTGGGTGATGATCAATGTTCTCCAGGAACCTCTTGCACTGCTTATGTCCTGCTGTGCTGTGTTTCCATCAGATAGTAGAGTGATTCAGTTCCCCCATGAGGATAAGTGACTGTGAACACGAGACTACTCCTGTATGTCTGTATAGGGTCTCATCCGTTTGTTCTTCCTGGTCAGGTGTATCATAGCAGACAGACACTTCAGTGCTGTAGATATTGGTCTGCTTTGTTCTACTACAGTATCTGGAACCCCATTTCCACACGCAGCTTGATCCACATCTCTCAATAGGAATAATACCAGGAAACTAAACTGGGAGAGTTGCAGGAACAGTCTATTTTTAAGTAAAAAGAGTGCACTCGGTAAGGGAAAAAGGGTGTCTTAAAACCTACTGAGGAGTATTTAAAGCAAAATAGGCAATTATTAGGGTATAATTTACTTCTTCTTGTCAAATGAGAGTTTTCAGATTATTTAGTGCTATGGAATAGTTATTGGCCACTTTGTGTCTCAATCCTGAACCTTAGATCAAATCCTAGTCTAGTAATTGGGGCTGTGCTCCCTTCCAGCTTCTCCTGCACCTGCAAACAGCATAGGCGCTGGAAGACCTTGGGCTGTCCTGGCAACAACTATAAACACCATTGTTATCAACCTTCTTAGCACAAATCCAAAACACATCCTCTTGCTAGCTACTATGAAGAAAATTAACTGTCTCAGCTTAACCGAGGACATTTAGTTGTTTGGATGGATTTATCTGAGAAACAGGAAATTGTAAAACATGAGACCTGTAAAAAATTTTCAGAGGCAGAAAAATCATTGCTTTCAACTCTCAGCCACCAGTTACAAGTTTCTAAAACACACAAACTATAGGAGAATTGTTTAAGTCCTAATTAGAATGATCACATGGACTCATTAAGTACTAACACCTATCTTTAAACTCTTGGTTTTTTATCTGTTACTTTGGAGTACTTGGTAAGTAACCTTACTACAAGTCAATGAAAATACATGAGACGTCTGTACTGTCATCTTTTAACTAAAAGGCAGTAAAAAGTATTAATTGGTACATGGTGGTAGATGCTTGAAATAATCCTGGCTACTCCTCTGTTATGTTGGAATGTAGTGGAAGTTAATTTTTTGGTTTGTTTGTTTAAAAGATCCTCTAATATATTTGTGAAAGACTTTTTTTTTTTTTTTTTTTTTAGTAAATCCTTTTGTAGTGAGAAAATACTTTCCATTCATGTAACACCTTTTTCCTAGATCCATGCCTTTGCCCACTTACAGACTGCTGTCATCAGAGTCACTGCTAAAGAGTAAGGGGCTTTTCCCTTTTATTGACTAATCTAGAAAGAGGTTTCAGGTTTGGAAAAGACTTTCTACAGAAAGAAGACACTTTGCCAGAAGGTACATCAGGAGACATTATTGTAAGTTACTTTAAGTCTTATTATTGCAATAAATTTCTCCTCAGCTTCCCAAGTGAGTGCTTTATTCCTGAATATTCCTCCCAGTTCTCTTTTATTCAGAGAACAACAGAAGTGAATAAGTCAACTGAAGATCCTAAACTGACAGGCTTAGTCATTGATGCTAACCCTTATGAACCTTATAGACTCCTGTTTAAATAACAGCTCCTTAAGGAGACATAAGCCAAAGTTATGTTATGATCCCTTTTAGAAGGGACTATTTACTACAGACCTTGGAACAGGGGAATATTTTTTTCAGTGTTTGGGAATGTCTCATGTAATGCTATTACCTTAGAACAACAGAAGAATTAACACATTCATAAATTTTATTATTAAATATGTCAACCTGGTTTGCTAAAGGTAGGCTTTTAAATATGTATACAAAAAGGAAATTAATTACCGCAATTCCTTTGGTTTTGGGTGGGGTTTTTATTTGTTGGTTTGCAGCTTTTACCCCTTGTGCATTTTTTTTTGTCGAATATGACTGCAAGAACAATTTTTAAAAATGAAAATGCCATAGGGATGGTTATAAACACGTTCAGAGTTCACATTTCAAATTTTAAACTATGTTTAAATGTGTCAAGCAATATTTAAACTTTAAAGTCAACAAAAAGAACTTCATTCATGTTGGTATCCACTCCTAAAGAAGTTACAGCTACTTCTCCATGGTTCACTGGAGGGATTTTTTTTCTCAGTGTGAAACAGTAGTTCTCCACACAGAAGCTTTACACATTTACCATAAATTTATTTTTTAATATGACTGTTAAAATAAATTTCATACAAGTTTATTATTCAGAGGTTTATGGAAACATAAACCTCTGAAACTGTGTCTTAAGTTCAAAATCTTTTCCATTTACCATTTTCTACATTAATCCATAACTGGTGGACCAGTAGGAGTTTTGAAAGAACCTTCTGAAATTGTTTTGGAAGGAATGAACACACAAGAAATGAGCATTGTGCAGTATGTCATAAAAAAATGTCTAAAAGGCTAGATGTCATAATCTGAACCACAGACAGGGAGACTGCCAGGAATCTGAAGGAGGAAGAGGAAATGAAGGAGAGTTACAACCAGTAAAGTTTCCTGAAGCAAATGAGTTTTTACCATTACAGTATGTATCCCAGCACATATAATTTATCCTTATTACCATAGTCTATAGGTGATAAAAAATAATTTCTATGCAAGGAAAAAAATACACTTATTTCATAAATTTGAACATAAAAGACATTCCTAGAGTGTGCAAGACTCAATAAGACATGTAAAGTTTTTTATAAAGACACCTATGGTTTCTAGTTTCTCAGTGGTGCAGAAGGCACAACAGAGCTAATAACAACAACCTTGATCCAAGATGTAGTGTTTTTCATGAGTTCTAATAGGCTACTTAGGAATCAAATGGGAGCTTTATGGGAATTGTGACTAGCCTGAAAGGTATTAACTTATCAATACAATAATTTTCCATCTGCATTTGCAGTAATTTCATTCAAAAAGACAGAAGAGTCCTGCCTCTTGACAGTAAAGAACAAAGATAATGTTAGGCAGAGAAAACATGCAGAATGTGGCTCCTCTTAAGCTAAAACAGCAAGCTACAAAAAGAAGAATGCTATAGAGGTCTAAGCCCACTTCTGTTTCTCCCATTTAACTTTATAAAAATGTTCACAGTTTCTTCAGCCCTGAAGACATCTTCTCCTCCATTTCTTTCATAATAGAAAATATAAATATTTAAAAAATCCCAGACAAGCTTTAAATCTGATTCTTTAAAATATTCTTTAAAATCTTATCTTGTAGCAAATCTATACTTGATGCATGCTCCCACTAAGGTTACTCAGGAATAGCTTTGATTAGTCCTTTATTTTCAGCTCTTTTGGTTTCTACCTCTTGTTTTCTTATGTTTTGTTAATATGTTTAGATGATCTCATTTCAGATTACAGTTTTAATTACAACTAGTAGAAGGTCTGCTGTTGTATTTTGGGGTGACTTTGGCTATGGGAAACTGTCATTGCAAATATTACCTATTATGCAAAGAAAGATTTTAAGAATTATATTCTATGATTAACTAAAAAAAAAAAATCCACAGCTTCAAAGCCACCTTTCCCAGTCCATTACAAGACCTATAAACAAAACCCTTATCAAGTTCTAACAGAAACCGAAAATCAGGAACAACACATAATTCCTTGATATTCACTGACTCTCGTCCTTGCTCCCTTTTTCTCCTCATCACTCCATCAATATTTTAAAAGTACATAAAAAGAGCAAGCCAATAATTAAATAGAAAGAGTTTCAAATGTAAGTTTCACAGAATCACAGAATCACAGA
>NW_010119159.1:873-1087 GCF_000699245.1 Pterocles gutturalis | reverse complement strand
CACAGGATTTGCATGCAGTGCAGGGGGCTGCATGGCTTCGCAGGGGGGTGCAGGGTTGTACAGGGGGGTGCACAGCGGTACACAGGTGTGCATGGGTGTGCACGCTTGTCCATGACTGTACGTGATGGTACAGAGGTGTGCACAGCTGTACATGGCTGTACACATGTGTACATGTCCGTACACGGCTGTACACGTGTGTGCAGGGCTGTACACG